>NC_090271.1:234417857-234720826 GCF_040414725.1 Anabrus simplex
TTGAAAATGGTCTGAATAATCTACGTTCTTGATACAGGAAATGTAGTATTTGCCCTCTAAGCCAGGAAGAAGTGCTGAAGCACATGTATAACACGGCAATGGATGTAGAAAGTGATGCTGTGAAACAAGCTGTAAGTTTGATTGAGCACCTGAATCTCAAAAGAGGTAAGATAACAAATAAAGGCTGAAGAAAAGGGAGATGTATAGATGTGCCATCTGGAAGAGGTATGACAGCTTCAGATTTTGACACTGTAGATGAGATTCCTAGCTGTAGTGGCACCAGCGGGAACTGTCCCTCAAAGAACATTAAAGACACCCGAAACGAGAATTCAAGTATAAATGACAATGATGACATCTGTACTGAGTCAAAAGACAACTCATTGCATGGAGAAGAATTTCATTCTGACTCTGAAGAACTTCCTATTCGTGAAAATCGTATCTTGGAATCCGATAATAAGATTGTTAGGACACGAGTAACTGTACTGCCCAGGAATCGTAACGAAAGTATACAATCAAGGTGCAGTTGTCAGTGCTATGGATAGCACCGTGAAGTGGGCGGATATCAAGGATGAAATATAGTATGCAGATGACAAAAGGTGGTGTAAAATTAGTCCAGTCATACAAAGGAGAAAACTTGAAATCTATGACACTCCAGAACTCACAAAACACAGCAAAAAGTAAACAGTTTGTAAACTATTCACTCTTGAATGATGCAAGTGGTTATTTCTGAGGATTAAAAAAATATACAGTGTGTTGTATTATCACGGTTATGAAAGAGATTCTCCTTTTATATTTAGCCAGTCTTGAGTAACGACTTAATGGGGGTAACTTTGTGACATCTGCACCAAACGTGGAAATACAATGGTAAAAAGATGGTGTCACAAAGTAACCCAACCTAACGGGGTAACATTGTGACAAGTTCTTCTTGAAATATTAAGTGATTAAATGTAAATACACATATAAAAATTATTTTTAAAACATGAATAAAGAATGGAAGCATACTACAATATGGAAAAACCTTAATACATAATGATATTATTCTGATTATACTGAAGAAATCATCAAAACTGTCACAAAGTAATCCCAGTTTACGGTAGTACAGTTGAGAAATCTATTTTATTAGGTCTATTCTGCACGTGTAAAGGAAAATTAACCTCAAATACGTTATTCTGTAGGAGTGCGTAAATACGTCATACAAACAACATTCTTACAGTGCGGTACGGCGAGATTCATTTTTCTTTGCATTTTAGCATAGGAAAATGAACACAACGAAAATTGTTGTGATGGACTGGATATCCATATGTGGCTGGGAGGCGAGGCCAGTCTTAAGGATAATAATCGATAGGAACAGCATTGTCAGATACGTCGTTTTAGAACTAGGCCGTCGATATGCTTTCAACCGCTCTGATCATCTTATGCGATACCCCTAGTCTTCCCATCCGTCACAACAGTTCGTTTACTCACGGAATCAAATGATTTTTCCAAGTCAATAGTAGTGATGTATAGTTTTCCTCCTTTCCTTCTTACATATTTATCCATTATTGTTCTCACCACAAATATATTGTCAGATGTGCTCATCCCTTCTCTGAAGCCTGATTGGAGTCTCTCCAAGATCGAGCCTCTTCGTCAGCACACTTGTGTATCTAACATTATGCCCTATGTTGCTTTTTAATGTTTTTTTTTTATTTATACACATCCCTCGCAATGCACATACATACATACATACATACATACATACATACATACATACATACATACATACATACATAAATAGAAAGTGCAATAAATCAGAATATGCGGAACGTTGTTTGAGTACTGTAGTTGCAACTGTCAACGAAACTCCCTCAACTTTTGAAAGTCTTTTGTTGTTGTTGTTGTTGTTGTTGCTATTTTGCTTTAAGTCGCACCGACACAGATAACTCTTATGGCGACGATGGGACAGGAAAGGCCTAGGATTGGGAAGGAAGCCGCCATGACCTTAATTAAGGTACAGCCCAAGCATTTGCCTGATGTGAAAATGGGAAACCACGGAAAACCATCTTCAGGGCTGCCGAGAGCGGGGTTCGAATCCACTATCTCCCGGATGCAAGCTCACAGCTGCGCGCTCCTAACCGCACGGTCAACTCGCCCGGTTTTTTTTTTTAAGTCTTCTGGTTTGTATTTACTATTACCAAATTTATTCTATGCCAACCGCGCACAGTAGTCCGTTATTACCAAGATCTGTTGTCCTGTATTTTCTTTGTTAAAGCAGATAATATGTATGTATGTATGTATGTATGTATGTATGTATGTATGTATGTATGTATGTATGTTTAGTCACCAGCCCGAAGGCTGGTTGGATCCTCAACAGTTCCGCCATGAGCTGTCATAGATGGCCTAGGCATCACTGAAGAGGCGTACTAGGGAAATGAGGAGTGAGGTAGTTTCCCGTTGCTTTCCTCGCCGAGCCAGAAGTTGCTATTACATATCAGTCTGCCAAGCCCACTGAAATGCATGCACCAACCGACCCTATGAGCAACAGTTTCACACCATTCATAGCAGGGACTGGCTGCGTAAGAAATGGCATTACTAGCATCGCTCATACCTTAGTCACTTTCATATTGTCAAAGCCAAGGATAAGACAGAGACAGATCAATGAAAGTAACAAAATTGCTCTAGCCCATACCAGAAGACTTAGTGCAGTATAAACACTAGGTCCCGCCAGCAAAGGCAATAAAGCAGATAATCGAACGAGTATTCTATATTCTCTGATAATCGAAGCTATTGCAAGTTACAACTTGTTCGATAGAGAAGAAAAGCCGTCCACAAAGTGGACGTGTTCTCCCAAGCCAGCGAGACCACAGTTCATTGCTAGAAAATAAGCGTTATTATCACACTCAAACGTATTAGAAAATTGAGTTCAATGATAAGAACAAAAACCTGTAATTCATTGTAACCTGATTGAAGTAAATTACAGCTGATTACTATCATTACGTACTAATACGAATGCAGTGTAGTGTTTGTGATATTCTGAGCATTAGTGTTATGGAACTATATTTGTGAAACCCCACTGTAAACGAAGACAGAATAACACAGTTGTTGCGTGATTTACCATCTTTAAGATCTTGGTGAGAAGTTAGCAGTGTTGTTATGGATAGTGCTTGATCCCCAAATATCTAACGGCGGTACTGAACACATACATCCGAATTCCACTATTGCGTGCTTTCATGGTGGTTCCATGGCATGTAGCCTCCGGAGTTATTTCTACTTGGCGTCCATGGGTGAAATGCAGGTTTGTCAGGAAGGGGCCCACCCTACGATGAAATAAGTCTGGACCGGGCGAGTTGGCCGTGCGGTTAGAGGCGCGCGGCTGTGAGCTTGCATCCGGGAGATAGTGGGTTCGAATCCCACTGTCGGCAGCCCTCAAGATGGTTTTCCATGGTTTCCCATTTTCACACCATGCAAATGCTGGGGTACCTTAATTAAGGCCACGGCCGCTTCCTTCCATCCTTCCAACTCCTAGGTCTTTCCTATCCCATCGTAGCCATAAAACCTATATGTGTCGGTGCGACGTAAAGCCACTAGCAAAAAAAAAGTCGGTACAAAAGCCGTCTTCAATATTCGAGATGAAACAACCATTTAGCGGTATTACAGTAGTCTTTCGTGTATAAATGCTGAGCACAGATGTCAGTTATTAAGAAAAGTTTTCATGAAATGGTTTTAATAAATAAAAGCAACGCAAATCACAAAAACTCTGTGATAATTACGTTTTACTTATAAGATAATAACTTATTTTGAAGTGTTTCCTACTACTGTATCAGCTCGTTTTACATAATTGAAGACCGCCGTAGCTCAGTTATTTAAACTGCCCATCTTCCTGTTCAGTCCCGTTGTAGTCGGTCGACATTTTATGAGACACCCGTATCAACAAGATTAGTTTTTTACAATTGGCTTTGCGTCACACCAACACAGATAGGTCTTATCGCGACATATGGCAGAAAAGGGCTAGGAGTGGAAAGAAAGCGACGTGGCAGGTGGCAGAGGAAGTGTGACTCCGTTGAGCGAATCTTTGGCGGACATCTACAATCATTAATTTTGTCGGAAAAAAAACAACACCAAATGATCTCTTACATGCCGACATGGACTTTCTCGAAAGCTTGCCGTCATCTTTGGTCTGAAGGCAGACATTCGACCACTGATTCACAGAAGGAATTATTGTGTACTAAGTGTGGGGGATGTGGAGTAACTTCTAAATCCGGTGGAGGAGAAAGGAACACGGAAAGTATTGAGTGAAACTGAATATATTCTGTCAAAATCCCGCGAAGAAAGCTCACATCAGCGACCAAAAATACGAAGGTTGGAACTTAAATAGTGGCAACTATTTATCTACAACAGATACAAAAGAGTTACATGTTAGCAACCTTTACTGTCCTTCAATGTAGTCACCAGCGTTGTGGATAACCCGTTGCCAGCGATGTGGAAGTCGTAGTATACCTTCACTGACGCTCGTAGGACGACCTGCCCGATGAATGTCTGCCACAGTTTGCCGACCATCGTCGAAGGCTTTTACCCAACGTGCCACTGTTCTGTAAGGCAATGCAGAGTCCCCGCAAGCCTCCTGAAGATCTTGATGACACTGTCGTGCTGTACGACCTTTGGCACATTCAATCTTGATCGAACTCCGCTGCTCCTGTTTGGAAAACACAGTGACAACGTTACGTTAGACCGCTAGCTCACAAGTGACTCTGTTTCTCTCGCTTGTGCGCACTAGAGACGGCTGAAAAATAACGTAGCAGTTACTTTGTCCCAGTTACATGTCTGTCACTGTTACAAATGTAACGAGGACGAGAAATAACAGGTTATCGAGTAACGACAACAGAAAAACATACTAGTGAAAACAGTAACTGGAAAGTGGGGACCAGTCACTAGGAGCAGCTTGCACACTAGTAGCACCTTACAGACACAGAATGTGACCTTCAGATAGTACGCATGTCTTCCAAGTGAGAGCGGTTTCGTAGGAGATTGCTTTAAGTTCCTGCTGTCATCTGGTAGTGGTAACTAAAGTGTAAACTGTTATCACACATTCAACTGTTCGTGCAAGGCTACCTACATTATAATATTATAAGTTTCACCCGTATAATTTTTCTTGTACCATAAATAAATTATTATGCTAACTTTCCATACTGAACTGATATTATAGAATGAACGTAGATAAAATGCATTTTGTAATACTATTTCACTTTGACATCATTATAATTGAATAAACCTGACCCCGCCGGGAATCGAGCCCGGGACCGCCAGGTGACAGGCGGGCGCGTTGCCCCCTACACCGTGGAACACAATGAGCACAATTGTTTGAATATTCATAACAAGTACAATAAACATTTCAGATTGTCATGAATGAAACGAACATGATAACGTCTCTTCACCCACTTAAGTTTTTATTAATTCATTTCACACAATCCATTATAACAAAATAACACATTATCGGTTCTTCATTTTACTTAAACGATCCTCTTGTACCGGTTTGTGCAAGGTTTGGCAGACAGATCATCATGTTTTCTTGTCTTCCATCCTTAACTGGGGCATTGTCAAACTCACTCCTCTAGATTTAAGAAAAAGATGCTATGTTGTCTTCTCATTTCATCCCCTGTCTGCCTCTTGATAACTTTATAGCAAATTGGAATGCGTGTTTTGCTGTTCAACAGTGTGTGTAGTGATGCGTGCGCGCATGTGTGAGTGAATGAATGGCAATTTGCAACACCGCTGTAAGGGGACAAGCTTGAAGCCGTGACCAGGCTGTGACCAGTAAAAGGTGAGTAACGTTGGACGTTAAACGGGAACAAGTTTGAAGCCGTGACCAGGCTGTGACCGCACAGAACACCAGTGTGTGACCGGTAAAAGGTGAGTAACGGTGGACGTTATTTTTCACTGATACTTTTCACAACTACTTTATTGTAGCAGTGACAGATGTAGCAGTTACACAAAAATAACCGTTTGTCACACCTCTAGTGCGCACCCAAGTGATGTGGGAAGGGCGAGTCCATTTGCTCTGAGGTAAGGCAGGTATGTAACCAACGTGTGCTACCGGCGACACTATTAGATTCCGTTGCATAGCGTCCCCAGAGCACACTATTTAAGTTCCAACCCTCGTAACTGTTATTATACACTGTTTGCTGCTGGATCCTATCAACAACGACAATAAAAGTGACTGAATATTCTTTTTGTGTGTGTGTGTTCATATTTCTTCCGCTTTAAAAGAATCGCTCCATGGGCCCTCTTCCCTCTCCTGGAAGCGACAATAATTCATGACTGACAGCTGAACACCGGGTAGTTTGTAGTACAATGTCACGATCTCACGTGCACAGTTGCTGACGACTGTGGCCTGTCATTAGTGGAACTTCTACCCGCTACAAAATAGATAGGCTACAGTTTATAAGAGTTTGTAAGAGACGACCGACCACCTTCAAGGGGGACAATATATACACACAAAATTTGTTTTACGTCGCACCGACACAGATAGATCTTATTGCGACGATGGGACAGGAAAGGCCTAGGACTGGAAAGGAAGTGGCCGTGGCCTTAATTAAGGTACACATTTGCCTTGTGTGAAAGTATGGAAACCACCACATATTTGGGGCTGCCGGCATTGGGGTTCGAACCTAGGAGGACAGTATGACAACATGAATCTTTAAACGAAAAGTCCTACAGTTAAGAATAGCTTCTAAACCTAAACTACGAAAAGATGACCTTAAATACTATAAAACCAAAACTCCTAACATTAATATAGTGATTACATACAATGGATAAAGGATCCTTAAAAATTGTGAAGGAAAGATGTATATCCCTTGAAGTAAATCTGACTCTCTTGAGGAAGAAGGTTTCACTGCCTTCAATTCGCGACTCAGCTCTCAACAAGGAGCATAACTTTAGGCTTGGCTCATAGTTTAGAGTATAAAGTAAATGATATTCAAATACAGCACACTTTCATGAACCTGTGCAAGAGAGACCCGCAGGCTGCCTCGTTTCCTGTACAAGAAACTTTCTCTCACCGATCACCTGCAAGGGTTTAAAAATACCAGCTGAATGTGCGCTTGGTAGGCCGTAACTTGTTAGTGACATTTCGAGGAAGAAAACAACGTGAAGACATCCTTTTTTAAATTAATATGAAACATGAAGCGTAAGGAAAGGCAATGAAAGACGGAAAATGAAGGATCCCCTTGACTTCGTCGAGGTCGAAAGAAGACATGAGGACGGATTATTTACTCGTCTCAGAACTGATCCACATGCATGAGAAAGACACAGAAAAGATATTAGACTCAGTTGCTGGCAGGACCTAGTGTTTACAGTGCATTATGTCTTCTGGTATAGGCTAGAGCAATTTTGTTACTTTCATAGATCTGTCTCTGTCTTATCCTTGGCTTTGACAATATGAAAGTGACTTGAGGTATGAGCGATGCCAATATGCAGCCAGTAAATGTTATGAATGGTGTGAAAATGTTGCTCATAGGGTCGGTTGGTGTATGCATTTCAGTGGGCTTGGCAGACTGATATGTAATAGCAACTCTGGCTCGGTGAGGAAAGCAACGGGAAACTACCTCACTCCTCATTTCCCTAGTACGCCTCTTCAGCGATGCCTAGGTCATCTATGACAGCTGATGGCAGAGCTGTTGAGGATCCCACCAGCGGAATCGCTGACTGACTGAACATACAAGGGATCCCGTATTCGCTACGTTGAGAGTGACAGCGAGACAGCAATGCAGATGTAATTGATGAAGAGTGTGGTGTAAGGAACTTCGGATTATAGAAATGAAATGAATGACACACAAGGATTTAGAACTAGAAAAAGCAAGTCCATGTTTTGGAACAGTGTTAAAAGATCGGAGAAAGCGTAACTCCCGATGAACTTCTGTAGCTAAGGCAGCGAGTAAATGTAAAGAGGGATCATAAAATGTTGTGTAGAAAAGGAGTTTTTGTTCTAAAATCGCACCGACACAAATAGAATTTATGGCAACGATAGAATAGGAAAGGCCTAGGAGCGGGGAGGAAGCGGCCGTGGCCTTACTTAAGGTACAGTCCCAGCATTCACCTGGTATGAAAATGGGAAACCACGGAAAAGCATCTTCAGGGCTGCCGACAGTGGGACTCGAACCCACTATCACCTGGATGCAAGCTCACAGCTGCACGCCCCTAACCGCACGGCCACCTCATCCGGTGATAAGGAATGGAGCCAAACATGTGGTGTTCAAGGTAGAATCGTGGGATTACTTTGTACATGAATTGAAATACCCAAGAGACGTAACAATGCACTGCAAAGCAGAGAGGAAGTGTTTATTGTGAGCGCATTGTGGTATGAATTCTGGTGCGAGACTAATATTTAAGGAACATTTTAAAAATCTCTTTAATGTAAAAGGGTATCTTAGAAATCCAAAATTCATTGCTATGACAATGAGAGAATCACGACTGAAGAACAAGAGAGAAAGTAGAAATTAAACTACAGGGCTGAGATTAGCGGTAAGGCACGAATCACACGGCTTTACAGATTACTAGGATTAGTGGATAAGCATGAGAACTTAATAAGCTTGCGCCAATCGATAATCGCACAAAATACAGGCAAAGGAATAAGAACGACTGCAATGATGCTTTTACTTTTCTCTCTGCCTCTCTCTATCAAGGCGGAGTCCGACTCGTTGGCCGAATGGTCAGCATACTGGCTTTCGGTTCAGAGGGTCTCGGGTTCGATTCTCGGCTGAGTCGGGGATTTTAACCTTCATTGGTTAATTCGAATGGCTCGGGGACTGGGTGTTTGTGCTGTCCCCAACATCCCTGCAACCTACACACCACATATAACACTATCCTCCACCACAATAACACGCAGTTACCTACATATGGCAGATGCCGTCCACCCTCATCGGAGGGTCTGCATTACAAGGGCTGCATCCGGCTAGAAATAGCCACACGAAATTATTATTATTATCAAGGCGGAGTGTTTATAGGTTTCATTGAAAGAAATGGGCTATCGTTGGCCAACAAGGGAATGCCAGTATACGACAAGTAACGAGTTATACGTGCGATACTTTTTTATATTGTGCATGACCCTTATTACATTCTCACAAGTTCATAGATGGATGATCATTTCCGAATTGTTCGGTTCCACAGGTAAATGGCTAGCGTGCTGGACTTTATTCCAAGGCGTATTAGGTTCGCATCCCGATCAGGTAGGGGATTTTAACCTAATTACTGTGGCTCAGGAACGGGGTGTGTGTGCCGTCATCATCTTGACCTAGGTCACTCCGGATTATTATTATTATTATTATTATTATTATTATTATTATTATTATTATTATTATTATTATTATTATTATTATTATTATTATTATTATTTCTGCCTCTGTGGTGTAGTGGTCAATGTGATAAGCTGCCACCCTCGGAGGTTCGGGTTCGATTGCCGGCTCTGCCACGACATTTGAAAAGTGGTACGAGGGTGGAACGAGGTCCACTCAACCTCAGGAGGTCAGCTGAGTAGAGGGTGGTTCGATTTCCACCTCAACCATCCTCGAAGTGGTTTTCCGTGGTTTTTCACTTTTCCTCCAAGCAAATGACGGGATGGTACTTAACTTAAGGTCACGGTCGTTTCCTTCCCACTTCCTTGTCTATCCCTTCCAATCTCCCCCCACCCCTCCAAGGCCCCCGTTTATTAATATTATTATTTTCGAATTCTGTGTAGATTAGCATGAACATCAGACACCATTTTAACTTCTTGTTTGCTCACCGCCATAGTTTGAGGAAGGTATACTAATGTGGTGTCTGTCCGTAGCTGACAAGGTTCATTACAACTCGATATCCATCATTTATGAAAGTTTACTCTGTTTGTCTTGTTTAAATTGAATCAACGCAAGAATTGCCAATCCGTTTTGCATGAATTCCTCTGGTTCATATCGTCTAAGTAGAGACTGCCAGAGACACGCAAGTCCACAGCTGACAGTGGGTATAGTGTGTCTCCAGTAGTAGCGACAGAGAACTCTGACTGCTCTCTTCTTTCAGAAAATATTCAACAGAAGCAAATATGTTTCAACCTTACTCAGAATACTGATCACAGGGTTCATCATTTCCATACGGTCCAAAATAAAAATAAAAAGAACTGATACCTATATTGTTCTCTACATCATTCTACTTTGGCACAAAAACAAAGCAGAACCACGATTACTTCCTCTCATGGCCAAGATGACGGGGAAGTGTGATACAGCGTGCCAGGCGCGCAGGTCGTCCATGGGAGTCGACTACAAAGACCAGCACTTGAGGCCGCCAGTGTCAAGAGTGCACATAACGATCGTGAGTTTCTAATAATTGATAATATTATTGGATTTACGTTCCACTAACTACTTTTACGGTTTTCGGAGACGCCAAGCTGCCGGAATTTAGTCCCGTAGGAGTTATTTTACGCGCCAGTGAATCTGCCGACACGAGGCTGACGTATTTGAGCACCTTCAAATACCACCGGACTGAACCAGGATCGACCTGCCAAGGTGGGGTCACAAGGCCGGCGCCCCGTGAGTTGCTGTCAATGGCTACACGATACGAGCTGGTAGTGGTGTTAGAGGCCAGTGTATTCAGTCGAAAAGAAGTCAAGGAAATATTACACCCGAGAAATAATAATAATAATAATAATAATAATAATAATAATAATAATAATAATAATAATAATAATAATAATAGAATGAACAAAGGTAGATTAACAAAACAACATTTTTTTTTTTTTGTTGCTATTTGCTTTACGTCGCACCGACATAGATACCTCGTATGGCGACGATGGGACAGGAAAGGCCTAGGAAGTGGCCGTGGCCTTAATTAAGGTACAGCCCCGGCATTTGCCTGGTGTGAAAATGGGAAACCACGGAAAACCATCTTCAGGGCTGCCGACAGTGGGGCTCGAACCCACTATCTCCCGATTACTGGATACTGGCCGCACTTAAGCGACTGCAGCTATCGAGCTTGGTGAATGGGCGAAATAAGAAAACAACACCGAGAAACGATGACATTTTGGGAAAACAGGAAGAAGAAGAAACAGCTGTTTCATGTGGTCCTAATGTGGCCTAAATGATTGAATGAGTAAATAATAATAATAATAATAATAATAATAATAATAATAATAATAATAATAATCATAATAATAATAATAATAATAATAATAATAATAATAATAATGACGTGTCGAATGAAAGAAATATGGGCATAGAGGAAGGCAAATGCACGCCCCTAAGTACTTTTCGTGGTTTTAATGGGCTTATTCGCATACATACATACATACATACATACATAAAATTGTAGGGGGTCCCCTGACTCTAAATGCCAATTTTTCAGATATTTATCCGTTTTAGGTCAACTTAAGACCGTAACAGTGTTTTTTTTCCGTGTCTGTTCGTTTGTTCCACCATCACGACAAACGGCTCGATAGATATCGACCAAACTTCATATTTAGAGTATACTCATCCCGGGGAAAGTTTTAGTATGCATATGATTTGTAAATCTCTGAACAGACGGGGTTTAGAGGAAAACCAGAACGTTTTTCTTCTATGTTCTCTTATAGTACTGATTATTATTATTATTATTATTATTATTATTATTATTATTATTATTATTATTATTATTATTATTATTATTTATATTCCTTATAAATTGTACATGTACAATTTAGGGGTGGTAGATGGAGAAAGAGCAAGCGCCACATATACGGAAGTGCCTCCATCCCCACATGTATGCGTACATAAATTCTACTGAATATTTATATATATGTAGACAATTTTAAATTTACATATTTACACTCGAAACACTGCATTCTTAGAATAGTAATTATTATCTTGATTTATTCTATATATATTAGCGTAAGAAGACCCAGCCACTTTTACTTTCACCCATACCCCTGTACACACACTCATTCAGAACCACTCCCACGCGCGCACGCATACACATTCGCTCACCTTCAACTGCACTTGCACCCACCTTTCTTACAATTCTAATTTATAGAAGTTATGTACATCACATATGGGTTTCTATTTTCTTTACTGCGCGGAGGAAGTGAGGTAGAGGAAGCAGTTTTACCTCAGATGGTAGAAGATTCCAGGTAGCCTACGAGCAGACCTTGCGTAAAAGCCATTTAAATATGAGGTTGTTATGGTGAAAGGAGGGACAAGAGTAACTCCTTGGTCTCTCTTCGGAGCGGTAATTAAGCTGATGGCGGTGGAAAGGGGTGTTCTCTGTCAGGGATTTCGTAAGGAATGCTACGTCTATTTGTGTACATTAACGAGTTCACTGGTGGCAATGACCTGGCTGTGTTTAAAGGGACGTGTTTGTTAATGAAACGTTCTGCTCGTAGCTGGACACTCTGTAGTTTCCTCGTATTTTCCGTTGCCGTTGGATGCCAGGAAGCAAGGCCATATAGCAGTATGGGCCGCACCAGGGAAATACTCGTATAAGCCGTTCATAGGGCTTTACACCCCGAGAGACATCTACGGACAAAACCTAGCGCTCTGTATGCTTTACACATCACTTCCTCCACGTACTTATTCCATTTCAGATTGTACGTAATGTGAATACCGAACAGTTTGATGGAGTTAGAAGTCGGTAGTAGGATTCCACATAGAGTAGGTTGGTTCTGGAGAGGTTGTCTAGCTCTGATTAATCCTATATATTTACACTTTTTAATATTTATATACATTTATTTACCTCACACCACAGAGCTATACTATAAATCAATCAATCAATCAATCAATCAATCAATCAATCAATCAATCTTGATCTGCATTTAGGGCAGTCGCCCAGGTGGCAGATTCCCTATCTGTTGCTTTCCTAGCCTTTTCCTAAATGATTTCAAAGAAATTGGAAATTTATTGAACGTCTCCCTTGGTAAGTTATTCCAATCCCTAACTCCCCTTCCTATAAATGAATATTTGCCCCAGTTTGTCCTCTTGAATTCCAACTTTATCTTCATATTGTGATCTTTCCTACTTTTATAAACGCCACTATTTAGATCCGATTGGAATTGTACAATATCATCACTGTTTTCCATGGCTCTCTCGTGGACTATATGTGAAATGTCCCTTTATTATAAACAACTTTCGTTCTGTACATAATTTTCTTTACTCTTGAAATGACGGAGAAAATTGCTATTTTCTGCGGGCCTCATGCTCTGCATTGAGTGACCGACTGACCGACAACGAACCTACAGGTTACCATGGCAACATCTCTGACTGCTTGCCAGCGGGGAAGTAACGTATTGCCATTGTGGTCATCATTCCTGTAAACTCGTGGTTGTTCCTTGGGTACAAAGCGAGAGAGACATTCTGCTGGATATTAGTGGAATACCGTTGGAGGTCACAAACGTCCTCGAATAGCACTAAGGCCCGTTGTTGATATTAGAATAGTCCCGCGGAGTATAGTCCATTACTTCACACCGTAAGGTGTTTTCTGGCATTTGTATTATTTTTTACTGTATTTATATTCTACTTCTGTTTTCTGCTTTAATTTCTTGCCTCTGCCTTGCATCATTAGGCTTAAGTATGAGTCATCTTATCTGTTAACCTAAGAATCCCTGCCCCTAAATTTCTCCTCTGTTACCGCCTTCTTATATCCGTAACTCATACCGTCACTATTTATGAGCGAGTTGGACGTGCGGTTAGGGCCGCGCAGCTGTGAGCTTGCATCTGGGAGATAGAGGATTCTAACTCCACTGTCGGCAGCCCTGAAGATGGTATTCCGTGGTTTCCCATTTTTACACCAGGCAAATACTGGGGCTGTACCTTAATTAAGGCCACGGCCGCTTCCTTCCCACTCCTAAGCCTTTCCTATCCTATCGTCGCCATAAGACCTATCTGTGTCGGTGCGACGTAATAACAATAACAACATCCACTTGGTATTTACATATTTTTCCTATCCGGCTGTCCTCAGTTATAATCCTATTTTCTATTAATTTAAACTTTCTTAACTGCTTACTTTCTTCCTTAATTACTCCGTATGTATGAGAGTGCTTATCCCGAAACCTAGACAGATTTTTCTTTGAGGAAAAATTCCAAACTGTTCAATGTATGTTTTGGCCCCGGAAAATATCGAAATATGAAAACGTTTTAATGACTGTGCAGATCTTTGTTTCTGTGTAGTTGGTGGCTAAACGGTAAGTCATTGGGTGAGTTGGCCGTGCGATTAGGGGCGCGCAGCTGTGAGCTTGCATCCGGGAGATAGTGGGTTCGAATCCTACTGTGGGCAGCCCTGAAGATGGTTTTCCGTGGTTTCCTATTTTCACACCAGGCAAATGCTGGGGCTCTACCTTAATTAAGGCCACCGCCACTTCCTTCCCACTCCTAGCCCTTTCCTCTCTCATCGTCGCCATAAGACCTGTCTGTGTCTGTGCAACGTAAAGCCACTTGCAAAAAAAAAAAAACGTTAAGTCGTATTACAAAACAGAGCACAATCGCCGTTCAGTTTGGAGAGATCTACAACTTTGGTCCTATGATTTATTGTCGTGTTTCGATTGTTGATACGTTAGATAGCACTGCATTTCTCGATTATTATAAAATCTCTCCAACTCGAGTGTGACTGGCATAAGGGAAAGCGACCTGTCTGTATAATGAAAACTCTCCATCACTACTGCGAATGGCAGTTGCCAAGTGAGCCTGCCGTTATAGTAGAAACTCGCGAAGTGGACTGTGATTGGCAGTAGGAAATGTAGCCTGCCATTATCAACAAAACTTCCCCAATGCTTACCCTTCATCGAAAACAAGATATGGCGTCCTGCCTGTTTTGTTTCTCGGATATCGCTAAGAGGAATGCAATTTAATGTAATCTTACTCACTGCCTTTATAGTAATTTACGGATAATTCGTATACAATGTATAATACCGTAGCGAAGCACGGGTACATTTGCTATACTGCTAATAATAAGAGTTGGTGTCTGACATTTCTTAGAGGGAGGTCCGTTTACTGCCTGCCGAGGCGGGATAAAGGGAGTGGCTGTGTGGTTGCCATGGAAACGAGGGTGGGGCGACTGCGGTTGCCATGGAGATAACACTTCAGGGCAGTTCGTCTTGCTGGGAGTTGCCAAACCTGTCACTGTCAGTGATAAGAACCTGATTGTTTGTATAAGAGTGATCGCAAATGGGACGACACCGCCTGGCCAGGTAGTCTATAACAGATCACAGCGGCCAGAATGAAGGAGGGAACAGGTGAGCCGGAAGCGAGGGGTAAGAGTATGTAGAAAGGAATGCTGGAATGTGGCAACATCGTGAAATGGCACGTGCAGTGCTTCTCCCTCCAACCTTACCTGTCAGACGCCAACTCTTATTATTAGCAGTATAGTATGTATTGCTACGAATAAAACTCCATCTGTTTCACTACTCTAATTTATTTCAGGATGACCTAATAAAGGCACACACACACACAAACATTTCTAACCAGTTATTAATGGCCTCAGTTACTAATTAACAGTATATTTACAAAACTCTCTTCCTTATGGCTCAGCAAGGGTCCAGCCCGTTCCTTTACCTGGGACACTTATTCTTACTTTCACTTTCCCCTAAGTCCAGTCACCACCTACAGCCACTGTGCGTAGACAGCTGGATTTGAACACAGTGCCCCTGGCTATACAACAAACGACGACTGTTCGTCGGTTCGACTCCAATGATAGTCCAGTACTTTGCACAGTCCCACGCAGTGACCAATTGGACAGCTCAACAGTATTCAATAGCAGGACGATACTCACAACAGCGAATATTAAGACATGTCCATTTATCCTCGCACTCACGATAGCGCGTTTCCTTGCTGGCTCACGGCGATTCTCAGTCCACAGAATTACACGAACCCACAGTACAGCCTACCGTTTTGTCGCCTCCAGTTACACACTCGCTGGTCTCTCCGACACTACAACAACAACAACTCCTGGTTCAAACCTCGATGGGACACTGGCGACAGCCAACACCTCTGTCGCCCTTAACCCAGCCACCGAACCCCAACTTACTGAGTCTCACACTGACTCCCACACGGAGTCCAACTCTGACTGACTGTCCGCTGCTAGCGTCTCTTTTTATAGCTCGCTTGATTTGATCCAGACATTTCACAATGTCACTACAGGCAGAACATTCCCGTCGAATCTTCAAGGAACTCTCAGGTAAGCCGTCCGCCGATAACAATACACGGAAAGGCCGGCCCCACCCCACAGGTCGTCAGAGTCCCCAACCCCTTCCTGGAAGTACGCAAAGGAGCTACCACGGGGCTGGCACGTA
The DNA here is from genome assembly GCF_040414725.1 of Anabrus simplex. Classification (NCBI taxonomy): domain Eukaryota; kingdom Metazoa; phylum Arthropoda; class Insecta; order Orthoptera; family Tettigoniidae; genus Anabrus; species Anabrus simplex. The sequence goes on from NC_090271.1 coordinate 234,434,107, forward strand.
ACAGTATACAATAATGACGGGTTGACTACGAGAGGCGCCTGGTCCAGGTCTTTCGAGTTGACGCCGATGGGTATCCTGTGCGTCTGTGAGGATGGGGCGCCAAATGAGACGAAAGCCGATATTGAAGATGGCACGAACATCCCGTGTTCGATTTCGTAATCCTACTCTGAGGTTTAACAACCGCGTGCTGATGAAGTAACTCTAATGATAGGTAGAAGTGTAAAATGTATGGAGGTATCGAGAGTCACTGGGCAGGAGACAGGTCGGAGAGGAGAAGCAATGCGAGACTGAGTTACTCTCATTTCAGTTTAGCCAGGGGAGTATTGTGTGCCCCACTCACAGTTCAAGGAATGTGTCTATATTGCTGTATGAACAGTATTTGCAATTTCCTATCCTAGCAATAGAAAGGAAGCAGCCATGGTCCTTGCATTAGGCTACTTGCCAGCATTCATCTAGGACTGGAGTTGGATGGCTGACTTATGTTACGTGTGGAGTCAAGTATTGAACGCAAGCCAGCTACTGTACTAACCCCAGTAGCAGACGTGATATTAAGATCGGCAAGTCGTACCTCCTATGTCCATTGTTTACATCCTAGATTAAGATGTAGGCTACAGAGTCAATCAAAAATAGAATAAGCGCGTGTTCCTACCACAAGTCACCTCCCATCTACATACAAACATCATACGTTCAACTGTTCCTGAAAAAAGACTACATGCGACGAACTTCTGTATTGCCATGCGCTCATATTTTTAAGCGACTGTACATATTCACAATTTTTCGCCGAATCTGTTGCACAAACATCTTAAGACTTCCTCATCAAACTTCTAACTCCTGTCATAGTATGCAATTTAAAACACGTTCTTGATTTGTGAAGTTGGTGAGTTGATGATGATGCTTGTTGTTTAAAAAGGTCTAATATCTAGGTCATCGGTCCCTAATGGTACGAAATGAGATGAAATGTATGACAATATAACAGTCCAAAATCATCTACTGACCAGAATTCAAAACGTGATGATGAAGAATGAATGGATCAATATGAATTTAAAACAATCAGTGGATCCGACCCGCAATGCCCCACCTTCCCAGAAACTATCGCAAAACAATAGTATTACTGACCAAGGGACTGCTTCTAAAGCACAATCCTGAATCGATGATGCTTGTAAGTTGGTGAGTTTGATAGGTTAGCATTCTACGCTATCGATATACCGTATTTACGCGAATAATCCCCGCATATTTAAAAAAAATTGAGGCACGAAATTGCGGTGCGGGTTTTATTTGCGTCAAGGTTGGCGACACGCTCCTGGCTCACCTCGTTTTCGATACTGGGTGTACAGTTATGCTTTGTGTAACCGCAGATAGGAAAAAACTGCCCCCATATGTCATATTTAAACGGAAAACAATTCAGACTTTTAATTTAAAAGTGCCTTTACATTAAAAAATAGTATTTTACAGAAAAAATTAAATTCAAAATTTCTCCGTGTCACGATAGTCGATAGAATGCGTCTTCCGGAACGTGCAGAGGTAGCTTTCCGCACTCTCTTTCACTTCGGTGTGTCGACAATGTGTTTTATAGTTGCTAAGTTCGAGTGAAATCGTATTTTTTTTTTTGTATTCAGCGTTTTAAGGAATGCCCCAGTATCACGTAACAGGCAGTGTGCGGAGAAGCAGGATCAGCAAACACTGGCGATGACGACAGTTGACGAAAAAGCGTGGCTCATAATTATAATCAATTCGTACGCTACGAGCGATATTGTCAATGCCAATTAAACTGCATTGTTTTATATGTCTAGTCCAAACGGACTTTTTAAAAGGTGTTGGAGTCACTGTCCTGTGTTGCAATGCAGACGGAAGAGAGACTTGCTACTTCCTCCCTTCGTCATAGGAATGCTCGATAAGCCCCGATCGGGTATCGGGTACTTTCCGTGCAAGTACAAGACATCCAAAATGCATAGAGTACAGTAATTCAATGAATCAAGTACTTGCACAGGGGAGCCAGCATAGACTTCTCGTCTTTGAATAACTTTTTTTTTTTTTTTTTTTTTCGTTGCGTGAGGTTATGTTTGTCAGTTAGTTATCCAAGTGCATTATTTGAATACTATAAATGCACCTTGTTGCATACATTTTGGAAATAGTTCTTTTCCATGGCATTTGAAAGGTTTAAACTGTGAATCTATGTTAAGGACCCTTTACACGTTCAGACTTGTCTGCACAGACCACGTTTGCAACGACCGTCTGCACATCTGGTCTGTACTGTTCACGCTGCGTTTACACGTTCCGACCATTTGTACAGCTTTCGCACAGTCCTGTATTTCTAATCGAGACGAGCGCAGGTAGTATTTCCTGACCATGGTCACATTAAGTCAATTAACTTACAAAGTGTACTTCTGTCTAGTGTTGTTATTTCGGAAGTTAAAAAGAGGAAGAAATCACAACATAGAAGGTGGACAAAAGACTGGCTTCTACAACACGTTTCGCTTTCCAACGTTGATCTTTTGAAGGAGTTAACATTGGAAAAATATGAGTGGTGTAACTACTTGAGAATGGACGAAGAGAAATTCTTAGTGCTGTTACAGTATGTCACACCGTATATAAGGAGAGAAGACAGTGTAATGAGAGAATCGATAAGCACTTTAGAAAGACTTGTAGAAACATTGAGGTTTCTGGCAACGGGAAAAAGCTATGCGGACCTTAAATTTTCTGCTATAGTGTCTCCTTCATCTTTAAGCCACATCATTCCGGAAACATGCCGTGCTATATATGACGTTCTAAGAGAGGAATATTTAAAGGTGAGAATTCAAAGGCATTATTTTGCTTAGGTAAAATAGATTGCGTGTTCCTTCTTCAGCTGCTGGAGTTCCGTAGCTGTAAGTTGAGTGCATTCATTCATTCATTCATTCATCCATCAATAATAAGGGCTCTCTTTTCATCTGGTGGTTATCCGTGACAGGGAGAGAACAGTAGCGGTATTTATTAGGTCATGCAAATATGCATGAATACAATTCAATCGTGCAATCAATCATTCATTCATTTATTTATTCATGCAATCATTCACAATGTGTGTTGTAATTGTAGTATAACTGGATCAGGTACAGAATTGTGACATGAAGCATTAATTGAACTCACGAAGTGCTAAGATAGGCCTGCATGTTGTCCTAGATCATATAACACTGTTAACATCTAGGACAAAATGAATGAATCAATTAATTAATTAATTAAAAACAAAGGTGTAGTTAGTAGGCTTAATTTTAATGTTTAATATCGTGATAGATGGACAAGATGTGATAAGGAAATGTTGGTTTAGAAACTAATACATCATATGCCGCGTTTTCTTCATTGCGCACACTGTATTCTTTGCTCTTGATCTTCCAAACACTTCGCAATGATTTATAGAGTTCTATGAATTCAATCATAAATGTACAGGTACAATTACGCGAATCTTGAGTAAACTCACTCATAGCTGTTTCTGTATTGAGAGCAAACAGTACGCTACAGTACAACACTACATACACGCTCCCAGACGAAGGACTGTGCTATCTGTCTGCAGCGTTGTCTGCATAAGCTTTACACGCTCACACTTGTCTGCGCGTGGTCTGTGTTAATTCAAACTCCGCCAGACTTTGCACAGGCCGAACACAGACCGCAGTACAGACCAAAATTACGGTCGGCGATTCGTTTACACGCAACGACTTGTCTGCACAAACACGGTCTGTACAGACAGATCTGTGTAAATGTCTGAGCGTGTAAAGGGCCCTTTAACTGCATGCAGTAACGGATCTTAGAATATTTTGTTACGCGGCAAGGGTTGGAATTTCTGATGTACGAGTTGGAGGTTTATTCGAAATCACGTAATTTGAAGTCCGATTTTTGCGTCCCTACGACTTCGAATTAAGGAGGTTTTACTGTATCGCAAAACTAACAACCGAGTTCACCGGTGTGTCTGTTTCAAGTGTTTACATTGCACGAAAAGAATTATCTACCACAGGTCGTATTAATATTCGCGTAAAAAGAAGACCACGTGTGAAAAGCGTTTTATACATGGAGTGTGACGAATTTGTAAGTAATTTAGGACAGGATTCTAGTGATTCAAGAGGCAACGAATTTTTCGATCTGTAGGAAATCGAGCCTATTGCAAGTTCAGATAAATGAAATACCTGGGCCTAGGCCTACTTGCTAATTTTCATGGCAAATATATTTTATAGCAGTGCTAATGTATTTTTATCATCTCAAATATGTTCAGGCAAAGCAGTTGTATCTGTAAATTTACTAGTTCATATTTGCGTAAAGAGCATGTGGACCTCGCGGAGTTAATTGGGGTGCGGGGATTATTCGCGTAAATACGGTAATAGGAAACAGGGAATCTCGAACATCAAGACCTTGTAGCTCTCTAATATCCGTACGCCATTATTATTATTATTATTATTATTATTATTATTATTATTATTATTATTATTATTATTATTATTATTATTGTTATTATTGTTATTATTATTTTCCGCCTCGGTGGTGTAGTCGTTAGTGTGATTAGCTGCCACCTCCGGAGGTCCGGGTTCGATTCCCGACTTTGCCACGAAATCTCAAAAGTGGTACGAGGACTGGAACGGGGTCCACTCAGCCTCGGGAAGTTAACTGAGTAGAGTAGGTGTTCGATTCCCCCCTCAGCCATCCTCGAAGTGGTTTTCCGTGGTTTCCCACTTCTCCAGGCAAATGCCGGGATGGTATCTAACTTAAGGCGACGGCCGCTTCCTTCCCTCTTCCTTGTCTGTCTCTTCCAATCCTCCCATACCGCCACAAGGCCCCTATTCAGCATAGCAGGTGAGGCCGCCTGGGCGAGGTACTGGTCCTCCTCTCCAGTTTTATCTCACCGATGCAAAGTCTCACGCTCCAGGACACTGCCCTTGAGGAGGTAAAGGTAGGATCTCTCGGTGAGTCCGAGGGAAAAGCCTACTCTGGATGGTAAGTGGTATATGGTCTTCTAGGGACTATGTGTCAGTTTCAATGTTTCATCTTTTGTTGTTCCTTCTTCCTCCTCCAGTACTACTTCATCTTCTCACTATGTTTCCTTTTCCTCTCCTCGAACCATTTTGAGCCTGTTTACTTTCCCTTCGGACCTTGGAAACCTTCCATTTTTAACACTTCATTTCTAAAAATCTCTCTCTGTTGCTTCTTCTTCTTCTTTTTCTCTTATATTGTTTGCTTCCGAATCATTCTTGACTTCATGGATACAGGTTGCCGTTGATTTCTTGTTCCAAAGATATTTGAATATCTGTTTGGTGAACCTGTTGTTATTCATTATGTATAAATGTCCAAGAAATATCAATCGCCTCTTCTGTTATGTTCTCTATGTTCCGGTATATTTCATCGTTAAGTCTTGATTTCCAGAGTTCTGTAGTTCTTAGCGCACCAAGTATTTTTCGTATAATTCTTCCTTCCTGTACTTCTAATTTATTTAGCTTGTAATTTAGTAGTACACATTATTATGATCATCCACCTTTAGAAATACGTGTCATGGGTTTACATTATTATTATTATTATTATTATTATTATTATTATTATTATTATTATTATTATTATTATTATTATTATTTGCAGATGGTGATAAATTGTACTGCTATTGTATTACTATTTTTACAGTTTTCGCAGACGGCGAGGTGCCAGAATTTTGACCTACATGGGTCCTTTAACATTCCAGTAAATTAAGCGAATCATAGCTGGCACACTTGAGCTGAAATCGAACCCGGCAATTTGAGAAGAGGAAGCCAACAATACTACTGAGCTACGCTGAGCAGGTCGGCTATGTACGGATTACAATCACTGTAATAATACAGGTTGTGGGGTAGTCTCCGTTTGTGGGTGGGACGATAGAATAACACCCACAGTATCCCCAGCCTGTCGTAAGAGGCGACTAAATGGAGCCCCGAGGGCTTGGGAGAGTTGGTTGGCGATCACAGTGCTCTCAGCTGAGCGCTGACATTGCTTCCAATTACTTGTACCAGGCTCCTCACTTTCATCTATCCTATCTGACGTTTGTTGGTCAGTTCTTCTCCGACCCCGACGGTATTAAAGTTTTCGAGGCCTAGGAAGTCTTTCATTTTCCCTCCCTTCGTGGCCCTTGTCTTTCTTTGGTCGATACCTTTATTTTTCTAAGTGTCGGACCCCTTCCATTTTTTTCATCTAGTGTTATATAGAGGATGGTTGCATAGGTTGTACTTCCTGTTAAAACAATAATCACCACCACTATCGGGTAGTTGAATATTTAACAGACTGATTTGAAATGTATAATCTATTCAAAACAATTCAATTCAGTCATTACAGATGTGCATTTAGGACAGTCGCCAACTTGGCAGATTTCCTATCTGTTGTTTTCTTAGCCTTTTCTTAAATGATAGGAAAAAAATTGGTAATTTATTGAAGTTATTCCAATCCCTAACTCCCCTTCCTATAAACAAATATATTGTCCCAGTTTGTTCTCTTGAATTCCAACTTTATCTTCATATTGTAATATTTCCTACTTTTAAAGGCACCACTCAAACTCATTCGCCTACTAATTTCATTGCACACCATCTCTCCACTGACAGCTCGGAACATACCACTTAGTAGAGCAACTCGTCTCCTTTCTCCCAAGTCTTCCCAGCCTAAACTTTGCAACATTTTTGTAACGCTCCTCTTTTGTCGGAAATCACCCAGAACAAATCGAGCTGCTTTTCTTTTGATTTTTTCCAGTTCTTGAATCAAGTAATCCTGGTGAGGGTCCCATACACTGGAACCATACTCTAGCTGGGGTCTTGCCAGAGACTTATATGCCCTCTCCTTTACATCCTTACTACAACCCCTAAATACCCTCATAACCATGTCCAGAGATCTGTACCCTTTATTAACAATCATATTTATGTTATTACCCCAATGAAGGTCTTTTCTTATATTAACACCTAGGCACTTACAATGATCCCCAAAAGGATCTGCCATGCCCTTGAACTGAACTGTTCTGGGGACAAGAAATTTTCCTGATTATCGAACATGTGTGGAGGCAAAGGGACCTGCTGCGATCAACAAACGTAGAATGAAAATGTAAAATACGAAAACACACGAGATAAATATTAGCATTTCCTCCCTCTAACTACTTCCCACGAGTGCCATGCCAATGTACAGTATGTTCATTCTCAACAGTTCTACCATCAGCCGTTATATTATGTGGCCTAGGAGTCACTCAGGAGATGTGATAGGGAAATGAGGAGAAAGGCACTTTCTCGTTGCTTTCCTCGCCGAGCCAGAAGTTGATATTGCAGTCTGCCAAGCCCACTGAAATGCTCACACTAAATAACCTTATAAGCGATATTTTCACACCATTCGTAACAGGGACTGGCTGCATCAGACAGACAGGTCGATGTTCTAGTCAATAGTGCACTGTAAACACTAGGTCTTGTCCGACTCGTTGGCTGAATGGTCAGCGTACTGGCCTTCGGTTCAGAGGGTCCCGGGTTCGATTCCCGGCCGGGTCGGGGATTTTAACCTTCATTGGTTAATTCCAATGGCTCGGGGTCTGGATGTTTATTCTGTCCCTAACATCCCTGCAACTCACACTCCACACATAACACTATCCACAATAACACGCAGTTACCTACACATGGTAGATGCCACCCACCCTCATCGGAGGGTCTGCCTTACAAGGGCTGCACTCGGCTAGAAATAGCCACACGAAATTATTATTAACACTAGGTCTGCCATGACAAGAATAAATAAATGTAAAAAGGTAATAATAATAATAATAATAATAATAATAATAATAATATTAATAGTTTTACGTCCTACATACTACTTTTTACGGTTTTTGGAGACGTTGAAGTGCCGGAATATAGTCCCACAGGCGTTCTTTTAGGTACCAGTAAATCTACCGACATGAGACTGACGTATTTGAGCACCTTCAAATATCACCGGACTGAACCAGGATCGAACCTACCAAGTTATGACCAGAGGGCCAGCGGCTCAACCGTCTGAGCCACTCAGCCGTGCTAGGCGTTGTAACAAAGCAATGTGGCAGCACTCACCTGTCTTGGGGAAGCTCACGACGAAGTGGTCAGTGTCGTGTACAGCCATGTTGACGATCTTATCGCCGTACTTCTTGTGGGTTATCGGCAGTACCGCGCCCTCCACGCGGACGTAACCGGGCCGAAAGTCACATACGAACAGTTTCTTTAAGAGGTGACCATTCTCTCCTTCAACTTCGCTGTAGACGAGGGGATCGCTTGCCATGGTGTCTGCTATCGCCGCTTGTAGCTCACTGACTGAGCCTCGAGCGGAGGGCCGCTAATTGTAGTGTGTTACGTCAAGGTGATCGGATATTGTACGAAACGGGAACAGGACCAGCGACTTTCCTTTTTCGTTCTTATTTGTTTAATTAGTAACAAGAAAACGATCACACGAGATCTCAAATTTAAACTCGTGTCCTCGTCCCGAGGTAGTACAGCTCTGTTCAGGTACACCACCAATGGAGGTGAGCTGTATGTACCATTTTAACCACAGGTGGTGGTGGTGATTACTGTTTTAAGAGGAAGTACAACTGGGCAACCATCCTCTACATAACACTAACCATAGAGAAAGAATGGAAGGGGTCCGACACTTCGAAAAATGAAGGTTCGGCCAAAGACAGCCTAGGGCCACGAAGGGCGTCCCTAGGCCTCGCAACCCAACAGCGTCGGGGTCCGAAATTAACAAGAGTTAACCAAGGGAGGTTAAACAGAGCTAGAAGAAAGTGAGCAGTCTGGCATAAGTAAGTGGAAGCAATGACAGGACTCATCTAAGGGCCCCGTGAACGCCAACCCACGACAGGCAGGGTTTATCGTGGGTGTTATTGTACCGCCCCCACCCACAGGGGAAGCTGAACCACATACCAGTCCTGCCATTCTTAAATTGCTGGTAATACCGCAAATCGAACCCAGGCCTCCTAGGACAGCAACCAATAGTGCTAACCGTTAGGCTACGGAGGTGGACAAATTATTAATGGAGGTGGCGACTGTTCTCTTGAAGCCATCAGTGCAAGAGGATCGAACGTTAGTTATCGGTAAGAGGAAAGGGAAGAGCCTCGTAAATCTAATTCAGTTGGAAGAGGACAAGCGTTGACCAACGGAAGTCAGACAGGACCCGGGCACAAAAGGAAGGTAGAGCTCTGTAGTCGCTAATCCAAATTAAGAGCTTCTGCAGCTCCCCCTTTAGTCCCTTCATACACACCATAGATATATACTGTTGTACCTTCCTTGATTATAGTTATTCTGCAGTATTTTTTTTTTCAATCTGCTTTACGCCGCACCGACACTGATAGGTCTTATGAGATAGGAAAGGGCTAGGAGTGGGAAGGAAGCGGCCGTGGCCTTAATTAAGGCACAGCCCCGGAATTTGCCTGGTATGAAAATGTGAAACCACGGAAAACCGCACGGCCACTTGCTCGGTATGGTGTTTACTGAAGACTTGTACGGAATGAGGTGGTTCACGAGCCACAAAGTGCGCACTGACCGTATGACACGCGAGCTGTTTTAAGGACGTTCATTGAAATGTCCCACGGATAACAGTCACTCTGAGTAACCTCTCACTATATTAATACTCATACTTTCACCAAGGTATAGCAGACACAGTATTTGAGATTCAGGTCATCACTACTGACAGATCCAAAGTTTTTGATAGGGTAGATCATGGGAGACCGCTGAAGTAAATGAGGGCTATAGGACTAGATGCAAGAGTGATAGAAGGGGTGGCTGTACATGTGGTCACTGGGGTACAGTATTTTGTTACATTATTGAAAAGAGATCACTAAGTTTCTGCAGTAGCCGCTTCTTCGTCGAAACTGTACTTTGAGAGTCCACTACATACTTCAAAGCAGCACTCTTTATGTGCAGAGATCACTTCCACTGTCGGACTCCTTGGCTCAATGGTCAGCGTTGAGGCCTTCGGTTCAGAAGGTCCCGCATTCGGTTTCCGGAGACGCCGAGGTGCCGGAATTTAGTCCCGCAGGAGTTCTTTTTACGTGCCAGTAAATCTACCGACACGAGGCTGACGTATTTGAGCACCTTCAATTACCACCGGACTGAGCCAGGATCGAACCTGCCAAGTTGGGGTCAGAAAGCCAGCGCCTCAACTGTCTGAACCACTCAGCCCGACCACGTCTTATTTAGACAGCACACCACACTACACTACCAACCACCACAGAAACACGCGATAGTGATTACTTCCCTCCACATCGGGTTAGTGTCAGGATGGGCATCTGGAGGTAAAACAGGACCAAATCTCGCCACTTCATAAATGTGGGAAAAACGGTAGAAGAAGAAGAAGAAGAAGAAGAAAATCACTTCCACTATATTCACTGATTTGCAATCTTCTCGACCGACCGAGAAAGTCAGCGCTGACTCCAGATGACTGAGCTAATATTGTACATTGTTGTGAATCTATGGTTGGCTCCACAGATTTCTGAACATTGACCATAAAATAATCCAGGACGGTTTATAAAAAACTTGTTTGATTTAATCGGCCTGGAGTAGCATCAACCTTTACTCCTAAGGCTGGGACTGTCCAAGAATGGAGGACGTCAGCAGCGGTTTATGTGCAATGCGCTCGGTCCGGCCAGCCCGGCCCTGATGAGGAACCAACAGAGGAATTGCTTCAGCAAAGCCAAAACGGATTAGACTAACTTAATAGCCGAGGGCAACGTTCACAAAGTAGGTTCGAATCCCACTGTCGGCAGCCCTGAATATGACTTTTTGCACGTTCCCATTTTTGTCGGGGCTACGCGTGGTCAGTCCACCTGGAAGGAATACATAAAATAATTTTATTGGCTTTACGTCCGACTAACTACTTTTACGGTTTTCGGAGACACCGAGTTACCGGAATTTTGTCCCGCCGGAGTTCTTTTACGTGCCAGTAAATCTAGCGGCACGAGGCTGACGTACTTGAGCACCTCCAAATACCACCGGACTGAGCCAGGATCGAACCTGCCAAGTTGGGGTCAAAAGGCCAGCGCCTCAGGTATCGGTAAAGGAAAGTCAAGGGCCACGAAGGGCTTGAATATGAAGACTCCCTAGGCCTCGAAACCTAATACCGTCCGAGTCGGCAAAGAACAAGAATATACCAAGGAGAGAGCGGATAGAAAATATGAAGGGGAGGAACCTGACACAAGTAAGTAGAAGCAATTTCAGACTAAGCTCGGAGTACCGTGGTTTCCTCCTTCAACTCCAATGGAGTAGAAAGATGAGGAATCAATCAATCAATCAATCAATCTCCTCTACTTATGTGCATTTATGGCTGTCGCCCAGGTGGAAGATTCGAAAAACGAGTGATCGGCTGAAGAAAGGTAAAAGCTACGAAAGGCAGGGAAATGAAAACACTTGGCCCTCGAAAAACTGATAGCGTCGGGATCTGATAGGATAGCAGCAAGAAATTTGAAGCAATGCCAGGACGCAGTTATGGGCCCCGTGGTCGCCAAGCCAAGCCCCTGGCTCCCCTGAAGAAAGGTAAAAGCTACGAAAGGCAGGGAAATGAAAACACTTGGCCCTCAAAAAACTGATAGCGTTGGGATCTGATAGGATAGCAGCAAGAAATTTGAAGCAATGCCAGGACGCAGTTATGGGCCCCGTGGTCGCCAAGGCAAGCCACTGGCTCCCCTTTTAGTTACCTCTACAACAGACAGACCCTCAGGAGGTTTAACGAAAGGAGGCAGGTAGGAGCAAGTGCAAGCATAGACACCAAGCTCTTGTTGAGCTCGAGGCATCATGGCCGCAGTTCTGTTGATACCGCCTGATGGGAATAAATAATTTTTAGAAATATTCTGAGCAAGAGCCAAGAATTAATAGCAGAACGTCGCAAGGCAAATAAGTAATTTATATCAAGCAAAGAACGTAGTAACTTTGAGGATCAACTCACATACGTTTTACCTTGGCAAGGATTAATCGATTCACTATGTCAAGCAGAACGTGAGTCCTTGTACGAGAGTAGCGACATTTTTTGTTCCTAAACAGCAACAGTACGTGTTGATTCTGTATTTACAATGTTTACCACATTTACGTAAGTGAGAGAGAAGACGTGGCTCTATAAACCATAGGACCTACAACTTTATAAAAGAACGTAGCAATTACCTGCGGGCTCCGCTCGCAATGTAGCCCGTTGTTCATGATGCATAGTTTCGAGGTAACGGAATAATACGCATGATCCCTTGTGGTAATAGAATGCAATATTATATCAAGAAACACTTGAAAATATACAAAAAAAATGAATATGGAATTACATTCCTTTTTTTCTGCAGTTTGGCAAGTTATTGCGAATTATTAATATCGCTTCCTAATTTTACACATTTTTATAATAATAATAATAATAATAATAATAATAATAATAATAATAATAATAATAATAATAATATTGGCTTTACGTCCCACTAACTACTTTTACGGTTTTCGGAGACACCGAGGTGCGGGAATTTAGTCACGAAGGAGTTATTTTACGTGCCAGTAAATCTACCGACACGAGTCTGACGTATTTGAACACCTTCAAATGTGACCAGACTGAGCCAGGATCGAAGCTGCCAAGTTGGGTTCAGAAGGCCAGCGCCTCAACCGTCTGAGCCACTCTACCCGGCACACATTTTTTAAACCGTAAAATCATTAATCAGTGCCGCAGGATAAAGAACATTACGTGTCACACTATTGTGACGGTAAATTACACATTCCTCGGAGTTGCAACCCTGGAGCAAGCTACATATGAGTGAAACACGGAGTTTCCAAATTAATCTCTGCTATGCTTTCCCCTAATGATGGAGTTAAGGGGAAAGGTGGTGGTGGTGGTGATTATTGTTTTAAGGGGAAGTACAACTAGGCAACCATCCTCCATATAACACTAATCAGAGAGAATAAATGGAAGGGATCCGACACTTCGAAAAATGAATGTATTGGCCAAAGAAAGACAAGGGCCACGAAGGGCGTGAAAATTCCCTATGATTCGCAAACCCAATATTTTTGGGGTCGGAAAAGAACAAGAGTTGACCAAGGAAGGTCGAATAAAATGGATGAAAGCGAGTAGTCTGGACAAGTAAGTGGAAGCAATACCAGGACTCAGCTAAGGGTCTGTGGTCACCACCTCACGCTCCAAATTTGGGAGCCCCTGGGCCCCTTTTAGTCACCTCTCACGTCAGGCAGGAGATACCGTGATATATTACCGCCCCACCCACAGGGGGATGAAAGATTCAGAGCAGACTTTTCAATTGCTGCAGTTTACGATTGTAGTAAAGATATTGTCAAGAGGAAATAATTGTAGGATTGTCTTGAAAGTTACTGACATGTATTCAGAATCAAATTGTGAAGATAATATGGTTGCAATCGGTACATTTTTTATTCTTTTACAAATGACATAAATTACGAAAATATTGTGCACATAAGCAATTATTTGATACTCATTTGTGGAATTGAAGTTCATTTTTCAGAGAATAAATCGCTAGATCGTATCATAGAGGAAAATGCAGGGAAGTAACAACTTCTGTACCTCTGTGCCAGGTTTGATAATATTCCTTGCTATTTGAATTTCCATGCTTTTCGTGTGTCCTTGGTATCAAATATGGCGTCAACACATACAATCTTCTACACATATATCTCATATACTATATGATCAATTTTATTAAATCTTTGACGATGTAACTACCTCTACGAACCGGCCGAGGGCCACATGAGCTTTGCTGCAAGTGTTAGTACTAGTCAGTGAAGGCGTGTAGGACTGTATAGCGAACAAACAAACTTACTTACGTCAAGTCTTTATGGTCTGACACCTTAACGAATTTCGAAGGTGGAAAAACGAATTCAGCGTGATGACCGACAGGATAGACGCAGTGTTAAACAATTTCTAATCACTAAATTGGGTGCCAAAATCCTCCGCATTCTTCAAAGAGAGTGAGGGCGTGTGATTTTCTTTATAGTCATTCGTCCAGTAAGCTTTGTGCCGACACACCGGTCACCCACGGGCAGGCACCGAGGGTCTATTTCATGAAACTTACTAATAATATTAGAACTCATAAAAATAATTATTTATGAACCGAATTCTGTTTCATAAAGATGTATACATGACTAATAAATTGGCTTCACTCATAATATTAGTTCATTAGTCAGCTGATACAATTGAAGGTTAGAATCTGCTTGTTGCATATTCTTAGTTTGTGTTTGTACCTTACAGTAGGCTAGTGCTTGACTACAAACGGCGAAAGAAATAGAATATCTGATGAAAAGGAAGCTCCAACTTGAAGTTCGTAAACTGCAGCTCGAGGTGTTGGAAAAGAAAACTCGTTGAAAATTGAACATTCACCCCCTCAGAAATGGTATTGAAGAGCTGGGAGAATAAGAGCGGCACACTCAGAACGTTTAGGCCTACATCGCAAACAATGATTGTTATATAGTAAATGATGAAGGAAACTTTGTTATGGCTCATCTCCCCTGCGCCAGTCTTCGAACCTACCTTTACGTATGTACGATACATACTCCCCTCTTTTAAAATATTCCCCATAAATTTCCCCCGCAAATGTCCAAAGAGATGCGCGTCCAGCTGAAGGCCCACTTACTCCTCTGAGGGTATGAATGAAATAGCATTTTGAATGAATGAATGAATGAATGAATGAATGAATGAATGAATGAATGAATACATTTTAAGGCTCATCCATAGACTTCAGAGTAAATAAAAAGCACTAAAAGCACTACCTTTCTGGTGGCCATACCATTTGATTTTTATTTAATTTTTATTCAGTCATCACAAAGTCCGTTCAGGTGAAGTTGTTGTAAAGTAACAGCAGTTTTTATTGAGCCTGGAGTGGAACTTCCTCACCTTCCTGAATATCATCTTCCTCCAAATGAGTGTCTTCCATTTCAGGAGTCATTTAGTTGTGTAGACGCCTTGACCAGTTACAAGCACATATTCAAATGTCCTGTAATCTAACATAAATCTCATTGTATTCATATGCTTGTTCCATACCAGCCAGTATAGGCTTTTCTTGGCCTAAAAGTTCTTGGACGGTTAATATATACTCTCTCTTTATCACTATTTGAATCAGAGTCAACCATTTCACTGATCATCATAATTTTATGCCAAAATATCAAAAAAACACTCATTTCGCTAATAATATGGATTATGAGTCAAAATGGAAACAATCCCAATAATATGAGTAACTTTTAAGTCACGTTGTCTATGAAACACTTTGCTAATATTATTAGGAACATGTCCGACTCGTTAGTTGAACGGTCAGCGTACTGGCCTTCGGTTCAGAGGGTCCCGGGTTCGATTCCCGGCCGGATCGGGGATTTTAACCTTAATTGGTTAATTCCAACGGCACGGGGGCTGGGTGTATGTGTTGTCTTCATCATCATTTCATCCTCATCACGACGCGCAGGTCGTCTACGGGAGTCAAATAGAAAGACCTGCATCTGGCGAGCCGAACCCGTCTGGGATATCCCGGCACTAAAAGCCATACGACATTTTTTTATTAGGAACATTATTAATAATAATTTTAACTCATTCTAATTACTAATATTATTAGCTTAAAACTTTATGAAACATAATAGTAATAACATTAGTGAAATATATTTTATGAAACAGGGCCCAGGCCTCTGCGTAGACCACACGCAATCGAAAATCTCCTCCATCTAATAAGAACTGCACACACGTGTAGTAACTCGTTCATAAGAAACTGCAAATGTGCGCGACGTTCACACTAGCCGGCAACCGAACGAGTTAGCTGTCAGCGCTCATTCGAGAGATAGTGGATTCGAACCCCATTGTCGGCAGTCCTAAATATGCTTCTCTGCGGTTTCCCACTTTCACAGGAGGCAAATGCTGGGGCTGTACTTTGATTAAGGCCACCACGCTTTCTTCCCAGTCCTATCCATAACACTTGTCTGAGTCTGTATGACTAAACCCAAATGACGACTGCTTTACATCATTCCGGCTTTTGTTGTTATTAACATCCATATTATTATTATTATTATTATTATTATTATTATTATTATTATTATTATTATTATTATTATTATTATTATTATTATTATTATTATTATGTCCGCCTGAGTATCGTAGTGTTTAGTGGGAATGGCTGCCACCACAGGAGACCCAGGTCCGATTCCTGGCTCTGTCACGAAATTTGAAACTGCAACGTGGTCCACTCAGCCTCGGGAGGTCAACTAAACGGAGGGTGTTCGATCGATTCCCACCTCAGCCAACATCGAAGCAGTTTTTCGTGGTTTTCCACTTCTGGCAAATACCGGGATGGTACCTCCCTTAAGGCCACGGCCGCTTCCTTCCCCCTTCCTTGCCTGTCTCTTTCAAACTTCCAATACCGCACAAGACCTCTGTTCAGCATAGAAAGTGAGGCCGCCTGGAAGAAGTACTGGTTCTCCACGACAGTTGTATCCCCGACCAAATGTCTCATGCTCCAGAACACTGCCCGTAAGGCGGTAGAGGTGGGGTCCCTCTCGGAGTCCGGGGTAGAAACCAAGCCTGGACAGTAAACTGAATAAATTAAAAAACTATTATTATTATTATTATTATTAGGTCGGTAAAGAATGTCGCTCTTTCATCCTCCACGGAGAATGCCATAAGCCAGTCTGCCATAGAAGAACATTTCTACAGTACAGACCATGAAATCCTCTTTGACCAGGCGAAGGTCATCGCGCCTGTAAAATGACTTCTATGTCCAGCTCCATGGCTAAATGGTTAGCATGCTGGTCTTTGGTCACAGGGGTCCCGGGTTCGATTCCCGGCAGGGTCGGAAATTTTAACCATCATTGGTTAATTCCGCTGGCATGGAGGCTGGATGTATGTCTTCATCATGATTTCATCATCACGACGCGCGGGTTGGCTACGGACATCAAATCAGAAAACCTGCATCTCGGATACTCCGGCACTAAAAGTCATGCACCATTTCATTTTTCTCCTTTACATCCTTACTATAACCCAGAAATACCCTCTATTATCTTTACCTATAATTCCGTTTATGTAATGACCCCAATGAAGATATTTCCTTATATTAACACCTAAGTACCTACTTACAGTGATCTCCACGAGATCATTTCACCCCATCAACACAGTGATTAAAACTGAGACAACACTTCCTCTCCGTGAAACTAACAACCTGTATGTTCATCTCTTTCACCGCCGTACCATTGCCTGCAATGAAATCATAATATAAAATACTTTCTTTGACATCCCGAGATAATTTAATGGAAAGGTGACCTCGAATTTGTTCACTTCCTGTAATGGTTTCTAATCCCACTTCTTACAACTACACATACAATTATTTTTTAAAGCGAAACAAATCCATTGTGATAGCAAACAATGAAGGCTGACTTTTTGTGTACAGTATAGTGGAGGCCCTGAAATACTGTGAAACCACAAGCGGTACTTACTCTAGCTCACGTCCACACCGGCTGGCCCCGCCCTACACAACTGGGCGCGATGTCAAGGTCTCATTTGGAGCAATTTGTATAATAATAATAATAATAATAATAATAATAATAATAATAATAATAATAATAATAATAATAATAATAATAATAATAATAATAATAATAATAATAATGCCCGCCTCTGTGGTGTAGTGGTTAGCGTGATTAGCTGCCACCCCCG
This sequence comes from Anabrus simplex, assembly GCF_040414725.1. NCBI lineage: Eukaryota > Metazoa > Arthropoda > Insecta > Orthoptera > Tettigoniidae > Anabrus > Anabrus simplex. The sequence goes on from NC_090271.1 coordinate 234,451,732, forward strand.
GAGGCCCGGGTTCGATTCCCGGCTCTGCCACGAAATTTGAAAAGTGGTACGAGGGCTGGAACGGGGTCCACTCGGCCTCGGGAGGTCAACTGAGTAGAGGTGGGTTCGATTCCCACCTCAGCCATCCTCGAAGTGGTTTTCCGTGGTTTCCCACTTCTCCTCCAGGCGAATGCCGGGATGGTACCTAACTTAAGGCCACGGCCGCTTCCTTCCCTCTTCCTTGCCTATCCCTTCCAATCTTCCCATCCCTCCACAAGGCCCCTGTTCAGCATAGCAGGTGAGGCCGCCTGGGCGAGGTACTGGTCATACTCCCCAGTTGTATCCCCCGACCAAGAGTCTGAAGCTCCAGGACACTACCCTTGAGGCGGTAGAGGTGGGATCCCTCGCTAAGTCCGAGGGAAAAACCGAACCTGGAGGGTAAGCAGATGATGATGATTATTGTATCTATAATGTGATGTGTTAGCCATACGCTAAATAAATAAATAAATAAATAAATAAATAAATAAATAATAATAATAATAATAATAATAATAAAAATAAAAATAATAATAATAATAGCCTATAACTCAATCGACCTAACAATTTTTCTAGGTCCTCGTGAGGGTGGGAGCGTGGGTTGGTGCCCACAATTACCCTAGCTGAGTTTGACACTGCTTCCACTTACTTGTGCCAGGCTCCTCACTTTCATCTATCCTACCCGACCTCCCTTGGTCAAATCTTTTTCTTTTGCGACCACGGCAGTATTAGGTTTGCAAGGTCTATAGAATCTTTAATTTTCATACCCTAAATGGATCTTCCCTTTTTCTGACCGATACCCTCTCATTATTCGAAGACAAGACATTTGAGTAGTCACCCACGACCACCGCCATTCTGCTTGAGATACTCAAAGACAACAAGATTCGTTCCACCAAACTCTTACCAAACGATATTCACAAGAGAAATCCATGGGGGAAATCTGCAGATCATTTGAGATTGAGTCTGCATTTGTCCTCAGCCCTCCTTCAAAATGTCATCCGTGAGTGCAGGTAAAGCTATTAACTGGGGACTGGATTCAAAGCAGAAAACATCGGCTTTCTTGCTTTTGCAGATGATCTCGATATCGTCTCCAGGTTGAAGCATTACAAGAAGTACAGTAGCTGAAGTCCTCTCGTTTAAATCATAACCGCCCCCTAGTTCCCACGCTTCGTCGGCATGTTTATTTCAGTAAATAGTACGTTATAGATTGGTAGCAATCCACATGATCATCAGTCTCTCTAGGAGGATAGTTCAGACAATGAGAGTTCTGAAATGACTGAAAAGTTAGCGGCAGAAGGTCCGAGGTTTGTGTTCGTGTTAGTACAACACACAATACAGAATATAGCAATAAGGGCATTCTGCCGTAAAGCTGGGCCTGGCTTACTGTTACATTGTCATACTGCTGTAATTGGCTTTATTATCAGAAAATAAATTCAGATTTCATTCGCGAAGGACGTTTATGAGTTTGTGGTGTTCGATGAAGAGAGGACAAATGAAGTGGAGGCAAGTTCATAAAGGGCAGCCATGTTCTGAGTTGTCAAAACAAAACGAGTTGGCACGAGAACATATGATTAAGTAACAGGGAGATTGTGCGTGGCGACTGAACAACGTAAGTTTTAAGAAGTGAAAATTTTCATTCTCACCTTGCTCAGCGTACGGTTGCACTAATCGGAGTAAGGCGTTGCATATGCGTGGTGACTGATAATGTTCCCTTATCCGACTTATGATAAGTGAGGATTTATTGGTTCTTGTTTTATCTTTTGCCCCTGTGGGTTCATTTTTGGTGCCATCTGGTGTTAGTGTATGATTCATTCAAGTTTGTTATTCAGATTCTTTCTTTCTGTCTTCCTAATGGTCCTGAAAGCTCAGTGCCCTCTCTGTGTCTTGTGCTTGGGCACGGGCAGGATGTAAGCCTATTTCAGATTAGCGTACACCAAGCATGGCAAATACAGTATTTTACTGATGTTTGTGGAATTTGTCAAGCGTTTATTGTAGATGTCAGTCGCATTAATATTTACAATTAGGCTACACTTCATAATAGACAACTTTCAAATTTACCTTTCACCTAGTAATCCCCGTATGATACGGCAATGAAGAAAAATGATGTGTCCCCTACATTATAAGAAATAATTACTGTGATAGTACATATATCACACCCCCGAATTATATGTAGAAGTTAGAGATATTATTGTCAGTATTCGATTTATTATTATTATTATTATTATTATTATCGGTATTTCATTTGTATGTTTTGTCATTTATATTTATAAGCTGGAAAATATCCACATATGTAGGTATGAGTAATTTGTTTTGCATGAGTGGGAAAACACTGCTTTAATAACTCTGGTAATTTGAATGAGTCATATGGCTGCCCCAGTGCTTGTTGTGATGTACTTGTATCGGGAAATTCCATTTGTCATGTATATATCCCAGCCTGATGAGATGAGCTTGTTGTTGTAGTAGGAAAGTTTGGTGATTCATGTAAAACTCCCGAGTGTTTGTTTATCTCTTGGGAGAAAGGAGAAGTTCAGGGCATGTCTTGAGAAGAGGACCACTCATGATTGGCTGGCAAGCACCAATCCAGACGTATCATCTGAGAGGAGGGGGATGTTGATGTCTATAAAGGTTGATGATACGGCGGCAACCAAGACATTATAAGTGACATTGTAAGGAACATTGTAAGGGTGATTGTAAAGGTGAAGGTAAAGGAACGAGAAGGAAGATAACTACAACTACAACTACAACTGAGGCACTGTACGGGAAGGAAGTGGTGCTGATACACGGTACTGGAGTGACATGGCTGCAATGGACTGGACTTCAAACGTTCGTGGAGCGTAGTCGTGTTATGTTCGTGGAAAGTGGCTGATTGTGGAGAGTGCTTGCGCATTAAGTATTGTAGCACTTGTGGCGGCCTAGCATTATATGTTGGTGAAAGCTATCTCAGACTTTCCATAAATTTATGTTGAGGATCGACAGACGTGTGTATATATCTTTACAACAAGTGTTAAAATATGTGAACACAGTAGTACAAGGTACAGTATCTGTGTGATGTGATAACTGCCGATTATGAGAATCGGTAAGTCGAATTGATATAGAGACAGTGAAGGGTATTTATCTTCATACATGTACATTGTTCATCGGACTATCTACAAATGGTAGCTTAGTTCTCGCTTTCGTTTTCCCACGGTTTTCATTATTGTTGTTGTTGTAAATATGGGGTCTTCCAGCAATATTTTATGTGTGTATTATATGTATAATGTTGTATGTTGATGAGGTGCTCATGCACGGAATTTGTTCAGAATATAGTTAGCTATTTTAGAATCAGTGTTATTGATAAACCTAGGTGCAGTTCCTACCTAATTAGTCGTTTTCAGGAGGTTGGGTAAGGCCTGCAGCAGATGTACCAGTACGCAGCATTATGTACACGCCCTGGGATATAAAGTTTATCATGCTCTTATCTAAATTCGAGGGATCCATTCTGGTGAACTCTGGCGCCCATACTACGGACATTTTGGTTAATTATGCTTATTAATTTTATTAAGTTTTTGAGTAATTTTATTTATATATTTTTATTCATGATTTTATTTAGTATTTATCAACTAGTTACATTACATTATTATTATTATTATTATTATTATTATTTTTTAGTTCCGTTTGGGCCTGCTATGGGCCACGTGGTTCTTATCTCTAGCAGCTTTCTTCTTTGACCAGTACTCCTTCATTCTTGCACTGTGAATGTCTTTTCGCTCCTGAGTCCATTTCACACCTCCTCCCGGACGTACTGTTTTTTCTGTTAGTGACTGGAGAGAGTTTGATGTTCTGATCAACGTTCTGTACCTATTCCTGTCATAAATTTCACTGGGAGCAATGTCCAATTCTTGAAGGTCTTTTCTGACGAGTCTTGCCCACTTGGCATTAGTCGCTTTCCCTCTAGAGATGGTGTGGAAGATTCTGGAGGTGAGCCTCTGACTGTCCATTCTCATGACATGACCGTAGAAGTTCAATCTCCTCTTCCTCATAGATGTTGTAATGCTCTCCAATTGTTGGTACAGTTCGTTGTTGTGTCTGATTCTGTACTTGCCTTCTTCTTTAATGGGGCCCATGATTTTTCTCAGGATCTTCCTTTCCATCAGCTCCAGTTTTCTAAGTTGCCCTTTTCTTACCATGTTTAGGCATTCTGAGGCGTATAGTACTGACGGTCTCACTACAGTAGTGTAATGCCTGATTTTGAGGTTATTATTATTATTATTATTATTATTATTATTATTATTATTATTATTATTATTATTATTATTATTTAATCATGTTACCTCAAGGGCAGTGTCCTGGAGCGTGAGACTTTTGGTCGGGGATACCAACTGGGGATGATGATGCTTGGTGTTTATAAAGGAGCCTACCATCTAGGTCATCGGCCCCAACTGGGGAGGAGTAGCAGTACCTCGCCCAGGAGGCCTCACCTGCTACGCTGAACAGGGGCTTGTGGGGATGGGAAAATTGCAAGGGGGAGAAAAGGAAGCGGCCGTAGTCTTAAGTTAGGTACCATCCTTGCATTTGCCTCGAGAAGAAGTGGGAAACCACGGAAAACCACTTCGAGGATGGCTGAGGTGGGAATTGAACCCCCTCTACTCAGTTGACCTTCTGAGGCTGAATGGAACCTGTTCCAGTCCTCGTACCACTTTTCAATTTCGTGGCAAAGCCGGGAATCGAACCCGGGCTTCCGAGAGTGGTGGCTAATCACACTAACCACGAAACCACAGAGGCGGACGCAATAATTACATTATACGGTTTTTATTGAAATTCACCCATAATCACAACAGCCAAGCAAGGTAATGCTCTTGTTCCGATTTCGTGACCTGTTCGTATGTGACTGTTAAGACGATTCCTCTTATATCCTTTTCGAACTAGGTACCTTACAATCAGCTGATCGTGATGTTGACCTCGCGCCGTAACATGAAATGGCGCTATTCACACTCTGTGATTATTAATGCTCTAAGTTTTCGGCTAACGGTTTTTAATTTTGCACCAGTGATTCATAATGCGTATTTTTAACATTTTTGTCATTCCAGAACCGCGCTCCCTTGCTTATGTGACAACTGAAAACATAGCTGACGTTGGTTCAATTAGCTTCAGCCAGACAGCTCTTACGCCTCTTACCAAGACGAACTACAATTATATCAGATGTGATAAAATGGTTAGGAGCTTTGGCCATGTCCATCGGGGTAACCACATTCACAAAAGGGGTGAGTTGTCGGATGTAAACGATATTTATAGAGCGGAGTAAGGACATGATTAAATCTTAGACGGATGATAGTAGTTATATGTATTCGAGAAAACTGCCCTGTTATGAACTAAGGCGTTTTCTACCCCCCCCCCCCCCCACCAACCAATGTTAAGGGAACAGAGTGTCATTCCCCCCTCCCCCCTTCAAATTCTCCTAGATGTTAAGTCCCCTTAAAACGTGCAGTTTGATAGTCTTCGGAGGCTGCTAAGACGTTAAATCTGGAGAAGGTGGTAGTAGATGGTTTTATATCAAGAAATGAGATTAGAAAGCGGGCATTCCTTCAGAGAGCTACATTTCCCAATGGAGATTGTTCAAGTGGTACATCTGGTGGTAGAGCTTTTCACATTTCGTATCATGAAATGAATAATATACAGTAACTTACGGTAATAGGATATTTATTAATAAAATGTATTAATGAAGTTTTTTTTTTTTTTTACTTGTTATTATTCTTGATAGCTTCGTACGTAAAGCATTCCTTCAAAATATTTACTGTGTTTGTGAATCAAGTTCTAGTTTTCTGTGTACTTGCGAATATTATTGAAAAATCCGTATATAGGACTCGTTCCAACATATACTCCATGGCTAAATGGTTAGCGTGCTGTCCTTTGGCCACAGGAGTCCCGGGTTCGATTCCCGGCAATGTCGGAAATTTTAACCATAATTGGTTAATTCCGCTGGCACTGGGGCTGGGTGTATGTGTCGTCTTCATCATCATTTCATCCTCATCACGACGCGCGGGTCGCCTACCGGCGTCAAATCAAAAGATCTGCACCTGGCGAGCCGAACTTGTCCTTGAGCACTCCCGGCACTAAAAGCCATACGCCGTTTCATTTCATGTTTTCAAAAATGTATTTGAGAAACAAGCTCTATTATTGTTATGTTTTTTTCCCTTTTCTGTCTGTAAATATTGCTATTATATAGGAATGTTTGCATTAATAGTTGCTCCTCATTTCACATGCCTGTGTTCATGTGAATCATCTCCCCCCCCCCACCCCCACCCCCAATTCAATAATTATCCGCTTGTTGGTTTCATACAGCAAATGGTCGCCGAGGGCAATGGCCCAAAACATCCGCCATGTTGAATTCTGTATTGCGGTCTGATAATATTGTAGTTGGTCTTAGTTATTCCAGCTAGTTGGGTTTGAGACTCATTTATCAACACTTCAACCTCACATGGCAAACATTACTCATTTACTTATCAGCAGAAAAACACTGCCTTCTTGTTGCTTGTGAATAGCAGAGAACTAGTTCAGTGATAGTGGTGTAGATTACTGTCTTAACAGGAAGTGATACATGACACTAATCAGAAAGAAAGAAAAATTAAGGCATCGGCAAAAGAAGGGTAAGTGTCACGAAGGGCTTGAGAAAGAAAGACTTCCTAAGCCTTGCAAACCCAAGACCGCTGGGGTGAGAAAAGACCAAGAGTTGACTAAGAGAGGTCGGATAAAAAAGATAAAATTGAGGAACCTGACAGAAGTATGTGGAAGCAGTTCCAAACTCAGCCAAGGGCCCCGTAGTCGCCAACCAACGATCCGAAGTTTAGAGTCTCTGGGGCCCCTTTCAGTCACCTCTTACGACAGAACTGTCGAAGTTATTTTACCTCTCCCAACCACAGGGGGAATTTGTCGGGTAAACACTAAATGTGCCCTTATACACAATACGCGATGAACTAACCTTTACGCAGTGGGACCGTCAAGACTCGCAAATCTAAGTCAGACTCAGCTAGGGGTCCCATGGTTTAAAGAGCATCATCGCAGACAGAGAATACCGTTGTATTCTCATTTCCAGCCACATAGGGTAAGTCCAAACAGGGTTGATAAATCCTATCACACCTGTACAATAAAATTAATGAGATGCTCCATGTGGGGATCCCAAGGTCGTGGAATCAATCCCAAGAGAGGATGGAAAGACAAGAAAGTTAATCCAGATAGAGAGGATAAGGAAAAAGGTAAACGGTAAATACAAACATTCTATAGGATGGGTTGGGTATGAAAACAGGTATGTACCTTAAAAGGTACCCATTAGCGCATAGCGTCCGAAAAATCGGACGTCTTAAAAATGATAAAAAGTACGAATTTTATGCATGGTTTTAAGCCCACACTACTTTCTTTCACTTCAGAAAGGCTGTAGGTAACAGGAAACAAGAATACATTATTCTCAATTATTAGCGTTCATTGTTGAATCACATTTGTAGCCAGGAAGGCGGCAAGACACACACAAAAAAAAAAAAAAAAAAAAAAAACTTTATGCACTAATGGGTTTTAAGGAATGGTAGAGACCCGCTATATTATAACAGAGAAATGAAAGGATTAAGGAGGTACAGGTTGCTGTGAAAGTAAGGAGCGTTGAAGGAACTTGCTGGGAAAATGAATTCAGTTTTTTCGGTATCTTCCTAAGAATTTTAACTTGCGTTCTACCTTCAGTTCTTTTACCACATCTCCTCCCTCTCGTAGTCCCATCGTGTGTATTCCGCTGTGCGTCTCATGAATATCATCTCAGAAGCAGTAATTTGGGATTATTTTCTTTCTGTAATGGTCCATGCTTCACTTCCGCATAAGAGAACTGGTCTGGCTAGTGTTCTTGTGTTTCTCGGGACTAGAGACGATTTCATGACTGAATTTTATTAAATTTTGTAATGCTGTTACCGATATCGGTATTCTGTCAAATGTTAGGGAGAAGGAGAGCTAGTTCTACTGGCTTATTATTCAGTATAATTTCACAGGGAAATGGTTCTTTACCTTTGAAAACGAGTGCATCTTTTTTCAGTTCATCATCATGTTTCTTATATACATCCTCATCTTCTTAGCGTTTTCTGGATTTGGCGCAGGGTCTGTTTATCGGCTCGAAGAACTGCAGTGTGTCATTCCTGTTCAACTGAGCATAACGCAGGTCTTCTTGTATCGGATCAAGATATGGGCCAACACTTGATCGATTTCCAGGCGCAGAGAGATGCAGCGCCGTCTAAACCACAGAAGTTTGTTCGCGGCGGTGAACTTTGCCGCACCATCGGAGTCTAGCATCGCGCCCTTTTTTTCCATAAATGAGAATGGCTTGTGGACTCTGGAGAAGCCTGGTGAAGGTCTTTCGAGTTGACGCCTGATAGGCAACCTGCGCGTCTGTGAGAATGGGGTCCTTCCTATGATGAATTCTAATCCTGAAGACGGCACACACACCCAGCCCACGAACTATTGAAATTAACCAATGAATGTTAATAGCCTCGACCAGGCCGGGAATCGAACCCGGGAACCCTTGGATTAAAGGCCAGCAACTGGTCGAACGACAGTCTTGCAGACTTTGGACGACTGAACATCCGTCGATCACAGAGAACTCCAGTAGTCTGCCACTACTTCATCCAAGCCACACTGACTCGAACACGGGCATCTGGTAGTGTGTCGCTGTCAGAGATAACTAATGAACCAAGATACGTAGATAGACTACATGGTTGAGATCTTGGCCATCTATCTGAATGGTTCCACCCGTCTGTGTTCCGCATTCCATCTACTCCGTCCTTTTTTTTAAAATGTTCAGTCGAAGTCCGTTTGCCGCAAGCCTGTCGTTCCACTTGTGAAAGTCCTTGAGGATCTTCTGCTGCCAGCAAGACATTAGCATCATCATGTTGTAGCAACTGGAGACATGAGGTCGCTGTACCCATATATAAGATCAAGATAAGTGGTGACAGAGCCGATCCTTGGTGTACACCAGCTCGAATTTGGAACTCGGTTGACATTCCAGCTGGTGGAGTTTTGATAGAGCAGCTGTATCCAACACACATACTCTTTGGAAACGCAATGCGACCTGAGTGAATGCCAGACAAGTTGACGTGGAATGCGTTCAGAGGGCTTCTCCAGATCCAAGAAGGCAATGTGGATCATGCCGCATCCCTTAGCTAATCCCCACCGATTTGTAGAGACGGCGAAAATGCTTGAATACAATGCGCTTGAAGAATTTCATAGCATAGTCCAGTGGACGAATTGATCGGTAGTTCGTGCAGTCATCGATGCATAGTGGTACTTGTTGTCCAAGCTCGATGAATTATTATTTGAAGTGAGCTCAGTGCCCCGTTGTCGAAACATTTTCAATGCTACAGCCGGGATATCATAAAATCTGGTGACCATGCCATTCTTCACTCTCTTGTACTACCAAAGATGTGTTTGGTTATCAGGTCTTGAGATAGATGACGCAGTTTGGAATGGTAGGTGTAAAAATTCCTCATCGCTAATCATGGCGAAGCGTCTGCCCCAGCAGTCAATGATAACACTTGGTTTTCGTAGTATTTACAGTAGTTTGCTTTATCTTTGATGTTCATAACACGGTAGTGGTAAGTATATTTTTCCCATTCTCGTAGAGATCCTTGAACTTTGGCAATGTTTACAGCTTGCTTTATCTGGAACTTGAATCTCTTGTGTGATGGACGTCATCTAAACTGAGTTCATATAAATCTTATAAGCGTATATCTTTTCTTCAATCGTGAATTTTACCTCATCATTCCACCACCATGTTTGCTTATGTAAAAAATTATATGATTAACGAACTTGAATCCCAAATAAGACCTTTTTTGGATGATGTTATACTGTTTAGCGTAATAAATAAGTTACAAGATTGTGAGGGACTACAAAAAGAGACGGACAGCAGACAATAGTACGAAGGTAACTGGGTGAAATATCAGGTTGTAACTTTCACCAAGAGGAAAAGTCCACTCAGTTTTAATTACTGTGTTGATGGACAGAATATACCTCATGAGAACAACTGTAAGTACCTAACTGTTAATAAGAGAAAGGATATCTTCATTATGGTTACGAAGGTATTTAGGGATTGTAGTAAGAATGTAAAGGGGAGGGTGAACAAGACACTGGTAAAACCTCAATTAGAGTTATGTTCCAGTGTATCGGACTCTCACCAGAATTACTTGATACGGAAACTGGGAAAGGCCCAAAAAAGCAGCGAGTTTCATGGGTTTTTCCTACAAAACAGTAGTGCTACGAAAGTGTAGAAACATTAGGCTGGGGAGACTTGGGTGTAAGGAGACGAACTTGTCAACTAGGCGGTATGTTCCAAGTTATCTGTGGAGAGATGACATGGAATGACGGCAGTGGATGAATAGGTTTGAACGGAGTTTTTAAGAGAAGGAAAGGCCATAATATTAAGATAAAGTTGGAATTCAAAATTTGGCCAGATATTCGTTTATAGGAAGAGAAATTAGGGATTGGTATAATACGAGTAATTTACGAACAGAATGTTCGATAAATTTCCAACTTCTTTGAAATCATGTAAGAAGATACTAGATACACAGAAAATAGGGAATCTCTCACCTAGGTGACAGCCTTAATTGTAGCTCAGTGATTATCTAAATACGTAGTAGAAGCTTGATTAAATTATAATTTGTTTGTTGATTTATCGGACCACCTTCGTGCTAGAGATACTTCTTACATAATTTCCCTGTTTTAAAACCCTACCTCGTCTGCACTGCGATTTTTCCCCTGAGATATCTCATGGTTGACCCGGAGGTAATTTTTGAGGTCAGAAATTAATCCATTATGTTCTTTAATCACACACATTTCAAAATCTGTTAGAAAAGTGTCTCACCTGTTTTCGGATGAGAGACAACGAACACATCTTCATTCCGGATTTCCATATCATCTAAAGCTTTGGCGAAATTGAGGTGATAAACAGGAAGAACAACTTTGTGAGGACCAGCTCGGATGTAGCCCTTCCTGAACTGGTTGAGGAAGTACTGTAGAAGCAGATTGTCACATTTACCCAGACTGGCTTCCACCGGAACAAAGTTAAACGGTGCGTCCGCAGCCATCTAGAAGGAGAAAATGTTTAACAGTGACAGTGAAAATATGATATTTTGTTGATCTGTTCACAGATTGCTGAAAACTTGGAAATAATAATAATAGTAATAATAATAATTTTATATAACAATTTATTGTAGCCCATGGCCATACACACAATACAGTCATACAAATTTTAGTGAAAAATGGAAGGGTATGTATAGGTATTTTAGGGCAGAAAGGTTCCAAGAAGGACATTCCAGGAATAATTAATGAACAAGGGGAGTGTGTTTATCAGGATCTTCAAAAGGCAGAAGTATTCAGTCAGCAGCATGTAAAGATTGTTGGTTACAAGGATAATGTCGAGATAGAGGAGGAGACTAAGGCCAAAGAAGTAATATTATTTACATATGATAAAAATGACATTTACAATAAGATACAAAAGTTGAAAACTAGAAAAGCGACTGGAATTGATCAGATTTCTGGGGATATACTAAAGACAATGGGTTGGGATATAGTACCATATCTGAAGTACTTATTTGATTATTGTTTGGTCGGAGGAGCTATACCAGATGAATGGAGAGTTGCTATTGTAGCCCCTGTGTACAAAGGAAAGGGTGATAGACATAAAGCTGAAAATTACAGGCCAGTAAGTTCGACATGCATTGTATGTAAGCTTTGGGAAGGCATTATTCTGATTATATTAGACATGTTTGTGAAATTAATAACTGGTTCGATAGAAGGCAATTCGGTTTTAGGAAAGGTTATTCCACTGAAGCTCAACTTGTAGGATTTCAGCAAGATATAGCAGATATCTTGGATTCTGGAGGTCAAATGGACTGTATCGCGATTGACCTGTCTAAAGCATTTGATAGGGTGGATCATGGGAGACTACTGGCAAAAATGAGTGCAATTGGACATGACAAAAGAGTGACTGAATGGGTTGCTATATTTCTAGAAAATAGATCTCAGAGAATTAGAGTAGGTGAAGCTTTATCTGACCCTGTAATAATTAAGAGGGGAATTCCTCAAGGCAGTATTATCGGACCTTTATGTTTTCTTATATATATAAATGATATGAGTAAAGGAGTGGAATCGAAGGTAAGGCTTTTTGCGGATGATGTTATTCTCTACAGAGTGATAAATAAGTTACAAGATTGTGAGTAACTGCAATGTGACCTCGAAAATCTTGTGAGATGGACATCAGGCAATGGTATGTTGATAAACGGGGTTAAAAGTCAGGTTGTGAATTTCACAAATAGGAAAAGTCCTCTCAGTTTTAATTACTGCGTTGATGGGGTGAAAGTTCCTTTTGGGGATCATTGTAAGTATCTAGGTGTTAATATAAGGAAAGATCTTCATTGGGGTAATCACATAAATGGGATTGTAAATAAAGGGTACAGATCTGTGCACATGGTTATGAGGGTGTTTAGGGGTTGTAGTAAGGATGTAAAGGAGAGGGTATATAAGTCTCTGGAAATACCCCAACTAGAGTATGGTTCCAGTGTATGGGACCCTCACCAGGATTACCTGACTCAAGAACTGGAAAAAATCCAAAGAAAAGCAGCTCGATTTGTTCTGGGTGATTTCCGACAAAAGAGTAGTGTTACAAAAATGTTGTAAAGTTTGAGTTGGGAAGAATTGAGAGAAAGAAGAAGAGCTGCTCGACTAAGTGGTATGTTTCGAGCTGTCAGCGGAGAGATGGGGTGGAATGACATTAGTAGACGAATAAGTTTGAGTGGCGTTTATAAAAGTAGGAAAGATCACAATATGAAGATAAAGTTGGAATTCAAGAGGACAAACTGGGGCAAATATTCATTTATAGGAAGGGGAGTTAGAGATTGGAATAACTTACCAAGGGAGACGTTCAATAAATTTCCAATTTCTTTGAAATCATTTAAGAAAAGGCTAAGGAAAACAACAGATAGGGAATCTGCCACCTGGGCGACTGCCCTAAATGCAGATCAGTATTGATTGATTGATTGATAATACACAATGATTAGATTACATAGGTAATTAAATTCCATAGAGTATCAATGTACACGGTAACAGATGGAACACAAAAAGAGACGAACGCCACTGTATGGACCTGCTTACAAGCCGAACGCTAGAATAGTCTTCTCCCATTATGATCAGCAAACGCACTTAGGCCTTCTCTCTCGCCCCTTAAAAGCCACCCCACACGTGATACAATGGAATAGCCTACTATCATTATGACTATCTTCTTCTACTTGCTAGTTGCTTTACGTCGCACCGACACAGATAGGTCTTATGGCGACGATGGGACTGGGATGGGCTAGGAGTGAGAGGGAAGTGGCCGTGGCCTTAATTAAAGTACAGCCCCAGCATTTGCCTGGTGTGAAAATGGGAAACCACGGGAAACCATCTTCAGGGCTGCCAACAGTGGGGTTCGAACCTACTATCTCCCGAATACTGGATACTGGCCGCACTTAAGCGACTGCAGCTATTGAGCTTGGTATTATGACTTCTAATGAGTACTTGACAATAATAATAATAATAATAATAATAATAATAATAATAATAATAATAATTGTAATTGTGACATCAGTAAGGCCTCTCTCTAGTGTTAGGCAACATTTTAAACATCTAAATATAGGAACTCTACATTATAATTTAGTAGTGAAGTAAAGTTTCGTAGAGACAAGCCGAACTTTAAGGACACTACGTTCAGTTCTTGAGTTTCCCCTATTGAACTTTCAAATTTAAATCAACCAATTATAGACCAGCTCACCATTATAAATAAGGCAATTTTCGGTCTACCAGAGACTATCTTGACTGGTCATCGACGCGTGAGGGTCTCCCTCACTTAAGACAGCGGGCGACCTGGGGGCAACATCTAAGGTAAGTGGCTTTGTTGATCCTGATAATGTGAACTTACTTAATTGGGTGTGGTGACGGGAAGATATCGACATTCTTCTCTAGTATTTGTAAAGGTTAGGGTTATGCCGTACTTACTAAATTATAACGTATGGTTTCTAACGTAATGTAATTTTGTAAAATGTAGGTTTTCTAAGTTTTCTACCCGCAGATTTAACCACCCGAATGGGTGTAATGTCATAAGGAAGTGTGAATGCAGACCCTCATTTTTCTCTTGTTCATTTTGATTTCTTGTTACTGTGTATTTTCTATATTCTAAATTTTCTTCCTAGCATTTTCATTTGTTTATTTTCCTCTGCTTAGTCACAAGGTAGACTGGATTATCCTCTGTGTCACAGGGCCTTCTGTCACAAAGTTTTATTGCGATTATGTATTGGGATTGCTTGAGGGAGTTCATCACCTTCTTGTGTTTCACCTAATTTCTCGTTGAACATTTATTGAATTTACTCTAGGCCTTGGAGTATGAGCTTCTGCTTTTGCTTGTTCTGGGTTCTCCTGATCCAAGTTTTGTTTTTGTTGCTTCCCTGTGGAATAACAGCAGTGAGCGTCAAGGATGTAAAAGCTTATAAACTCTGAAGGTTTTTCCCCTCTGGGAATAAGTTAAAAATGTACCTTGATGTTGAAACTTGGCGCTTTTGGTCTTGAAGTTTGGAGTTTTTCTCCGTGTGGATTATAAACTAAAGAATGTTCATCGAATTGTACCAAATTACACCAAAGAACTATATTTACTTAGCAAAGACTACTAAGCCCTGGTTATTGGGACTAGTTCTCTCCAGTTGTTAATGAAGCTCTGAGAGCTAACTCTGTAAAATTATAGTTACTTTTCGCAGTTATCTATTTATATCTTATACTTACCTGTTGTTATTGTTATTTTTGAAGAGGAAAACAAAACCAAAATGTCCCATATTTAAATTTTTCCTTGTAATCATTATTTATCCAACACCTTCGGCTATGCCGCTTCTCCTATCATTGTGCAATAATAATAATTCTGAGGGTGAATATTGCCCGAGTTCAAATGCAGAACTGTACTCTAAATTTGAACACACTTTCGCTTGTTATGAGGAAGGGCCGTCTCGTAACACCAGAATATCACACAGAATTTTTTATCTTCTCCGAAATGTACCACTCCATGAGCAGCTGCAGTGAAGGAGGATCTGAGTTCATGGGATAAAGAAGATTTGGCAAAGAGTAGTCCAAAGCGCCGCGTCCTTCACTAACCAACTTCATATACTGTAATATGCATTCAGGTCTTGGCCAAGTGTGGTCGACACGGTTATTAACGCGCCTTCAGGTGCTTAAGATTTAAAGATGTCGGAGTTCTTTCAAGTGGCCGAAGCCTGCGGTTCGACCCTACGTGAATCGGAATTGTGCCTACTATGTCTGATTGCACCACTAACAAAAAGACCTTGCTAACATGTCTCCGGCAATAGATTCATTTTCAATATACGTGCAGACCATGGTGAATATTTTCACCGCTTCAAAGAGCAAAGCGCAGCTACCTCCCACCCTTGTATTTGAATATTTTGAGAGTGGTTCACGATCCTGCCAGTTCCACTAGAGTATGTGGAATGGAAGACTGGCTATCTTCCAAACCGCTGAAGGTTACTGGTCATTAGGCGTCACCTTCGTACGGAACAACGAAATAAGCTAGCAGATTAGCATTCAGATAGACTTCATTCTACAGAAGCCGATGAGTGGAAAAGTCGTCATTATGAACTAAGGGATGCGGTTACACGTTTCTGGATGCATGATTTTCATGTGTGGGGAATTAGAAGAAAGATTGTCTCGATCATTAAACTCTATACTGTATAACGAATACTAAACATAATATGCATTCAGGTCTTGGCCATGATCATCCTTCCAAGTTCCATTAACTGCAGCTGAATGTCTGCCAAGTCTGGTCTAACACAAACAGAACCCTTGTAACTTTACCTCCCGTTGTAACAGAACAATAACAACAGTGTAATAAAGCCAAGTATGACACATCAAAATGTCGGAATGGTTGCTAGCGGAGATCGCTGGCCACTTCTAGAAGCCCGCACAGTTCAAGGGCGTGGAAGGTGGATAGGGGGTGGTAATCTATGATGTTGTTACCATGTGTCATCGAACTAAAGAAAGTATTTAGCGATCTCATCATCTTGTTCCTAACAGAAAACCTACAGAATGTCCCACAGCCAACTGGTGATCGACCGTTGGAACTACGAATCTTCATCATGAGCAGTGATGTATGGTGCTGAAAATCAACCGTTATTGTGAAGGCTCATTTTTCGTACACACGTACAATGGAGCAGTGTGGGAAGAATGCGGTAACACTTTGCGGTGTCTACTGCCGAAACAATTGTGGCCAGTTACACACAACAGGAGCGTACGAAAAACACCAGGATGAGGACTGCAAAGAAAGTGTCACCCGCAGTGCTTCGTGAAATTGACTGATTGGCGTGCCAATAAAATCCACCGATCCGATCCGATTTAAATGCAAGACACTTTTATACGACTCCAGTGCGACACTTGTCTATCGGACAGACATAGGTATGGAGCGGAAGCGGACTGTATCCAGGTGCAGATCCATTTGTACAAGACCTCAAGTCTTACTGCCAGAATATCTCTGGAACGGGCATTAGGGATTCGTGCGATTCCGTTTCAAGATATTCCCCTAAAGAGACCCGATGCCAGTCCAAAGGATTTCTGCGCATTTGGGCTGTTAAAAACACGTGTCCAACGCCGTCCGTGCACCCTGGATGGTCTATGCAGAGAACTCGTATGCAAGTGCTCCGCAGGAGTTTACTTCAATAGAAACTTCGGCAGTCCTCAGGGTCAAACAGAACACGACCGGTGATGGCAAGATGAATACCTTGAAAATCAGTTGGATATAAAAATGAATAAATTTGATACAATGGTTACTGAAGGAAAGATGCTCATCATGATCTTCGGGTCACGGTCGACACGACAACAACGAACATTTAAAAAATATTTCGCCTCAATTCCTTTTATATTCACAGGTCTTTAACAATGTTATTTTGAAGAACACACTTAAGTAAGGTCTTGCACAAGTCATTTTTAGAGACACGGAGATCCACATTATTTCACACCGACTTCTTAGGGGCTCACAACGGATGAAACGTGATATGTAACGGCAGGCCATGAGCTTGGTCTGGCATTGCTTACTTGTGCAAAGCTCCTCCTGTCTGGCCTATTCTGGTTAACTCAGTGATGGAAAATAATTTCGGAGAAGGCCCTCGTGGACCCACGGATAGTGACAAACACACACGATATACTTCAGTCTGGAGATGTTGAGTTGTATTCTCTTTCCAACAAATTCTGAGGAGGTACTGAAAGGAAGAATTTGCATTTTTGATTGTAGGTCTTGAGCCAGCCTCGCGGTCAAGGGTAGCAAGCCTACCTCTTACCTGGTAGCCCCGGTTTCGATTCCTGGTCAGAACAAGGATTATACCCTGGATGTGAGGGCTTGTTCGAGGTCCACTCAACCTATGCGACAGACAAGGGATACCGTGGGGGTTATTCTACCGCCCCCACCCACAGGGGTGGTCCTCGTGTGATGCAACTCGCTTGTTGTTAACGACACGTTCCCGACTGTCAGTACACAATGCCACTGTCCGCATATCAGAATAACATAGAAGAATACAATGAAATGGACGGGAAACTGTCATGGTGAAGTCAGGTACACGCCTGGCAAGTGAAACTCTATGTGAAGCATTTCACGGCGTATCAATGTTGGTGTACAAGAAAGCTAAGAGATCTGGGGTCCGAATACTGATAATGGCATTCTTTTGATGTTGATGATGATGATGCTTGTTGTTTAAAGGGACCTAACATCTACGTCATCGGCCCCTAATAGTACGAAACGATACGAAATTTAAAGACAATTTAAAATTCTAAAATTCATCCACTGACCAGAATTCAAATGATGATGAAGAATGAATGGATTAATACGAATGTAAAATAATCAGCGGATCCAACTCACAATATTAAAAGTTAAAAAAATAATTCCAAAATCAACAGCGGATACAACTCACAATATTAAAAGTTAAAAATAATTCCAAAATCAATTCACTGATTCGAATTCAAAAAGATTCAGTGATTATGATCTTAAAACAATCAGTGGATCCGACCCGCAATCCTTCATCTTCCCTGAAACTAACTTAAAATAGTGGAATATACTGACCAAGGGACTGCTTCCAAAGCACAATCCTGGATCGATGATGCTTGTTATCTAAAGGGTTCCAAAATCTAGCTTAACGGCCCCTCATAATGGTACTTATCGTTAGTAAAGTAGAACCATGGTATTTGTCATGTAGCGGTACTAATCACAAGTAACGTAGACTCACGGTGTTCCTCACATTGTGGTACTATTCGCATGTAATGCACTTAGGCACATATAACGCTGACCTATGGTGTTTCTCACATAATGGCGCTACTCATAGGCAACGCAAACTCATAGTGTTCCTTACATACTGCACTAATCACAGGCAACGCCCAGACCCGTGGTGTACCTCGAAACGCAGACCTACTGTATGATGTCCACAACCAGATGCTGAAATACACCAGTGAGGATAGTCTCTTTTTTTTAATCCTTGGGGTGTTCCAACTGAACCTGAAAAGAAGGAAGCCTCCGTCATAGTGGCGGATATTACACACAGGTACTGTAAACCACCCACAGACCCATGGTATTCCTCACATAGTGGTACTAATCACAGGTAACCTCATGGTTCCAATGTCATCATCCCTTGGTCGCCCCTTTTAATCGCCTCTTACGACAGGCAGGGGATACTGTGGATGTATTCTTCGTCTGCGTCCCTCACCCACGGGGGGTAAATTTTCTTCTATTTTTACTGAACTCCATTACTCTATTGTATTGTGCAACTGCACCATACTAACAGTCTTTGCATTTCTACTCCGAATGCTTGCAGTGTGCGCAGTTTGTTATCGCTGGCCCCCTCGACGAACTGACCTCTATAGGTGTAAATATACTACGTATTACGCACAGCGGCGAATAGCCCATTAATATTAAGGGTGCTCACGTGAGTGCCAGTTAGTTTTGTGCCGGGCTGAGTGGCTCAGACGGTTAAGGCGCTGGCCTTCTAACCCCAACTTGGCAGGTTCGATCCTGGCTCAGTCCGGTGGTATTTGAAGGTGCTCAAATACGACAGCCCCGTGTCGGTAGATTTACTGGCACGTAAAAGAACTCCTGTGGGACTAAATTCCGGCACCTCGGCGTCTCCGAAGACCTTAAAAAAGTAGTTAGTGGGACGTAAAGCAAATAACATTATTATTATTAGTTAGTTTTGTGGAAGCATACTCGCCTGTTAAGCTGAAAATCAGGATTTAATAATAATGTTATTTGCTTTACGCCGCACTAACTACTTTTACGGTTTGCGGAGACAAATCAGGATTTAAGTCTTACTCTATGCTTTATTATATTTTCTACCTTTTTAACTTTTATAGAGTTGCGATGTATTACTATTCATTGCGAAATGTAGCATTGTGCTTTTACCTAATTGTCCTAAAAAGGACTGTTTTAGACATGACTTAATACCTCGTCCTCTAGCTATCGGCTAGAACAAACATCCTACAGTATTCCTCGTTGAGGACGAACTCTTCCCATGCGTCCAACATAAAGCATCATGCGAACGCGAGGTAGGGTGGGGCCAGTGTTTCTTTATATGGCCACACATGTTCAACTGAATTCAAAGTGTCAAGTTTTACATGTAGGCTCTTTCTCTTTTCTGACTATGTGGTTTTCCCTGACCCTCAATACCACGCCTTAACACCACCTTACCAACACAAACCTTGCCTGGTAACGCGTCTGACGTACAAACAGGCAGGTACTCCTATAGTACCTTTCCCACTCTTCCCTGCTATCTCTTTCTCCTTAGAACCTAATAGCATGTCGGAGGCATTGTAGATTGTGTCGACTGCCACGCGGAGGGAGCGGGCTCTGGGAGCTCCCTCGAAGAAAAGAAAAAAAAAAACTGGATTCAAGTCTAGAGCTCTAGGGTCCCAGCTGAGCACTTCAGAAAACCTGCCCTCAACATGACCGTTCATTGTCTTGCACGAACTGTATTACCTCATCTGGACCGAGCAAATGGCTGGGCGTCTCGAGTTACGTACCTATGAGCTTGCATTCGAGAGATAGTGGGTTCGACACCCCACTGTCGGCAGCCCTGAGGATAGTTTTCCGTGGTTTCCCATTTTATCACCAGGCAAATACTCGGGCTGTACTTTAATTAAGGCGACGCTCGCTTCCTTTTGCACTCCTAACATTTTATATCCCATCGTCACCGTAAGATCGTGTATGTGTGAGGGTTACGAAAAGCAAGTTGTAAAAAAGTATATACTGTATATTCAGCAGAATGTCCAAATACTGGTCCGATGTGAGACGGTCATCTATCCAATCACGCACTCCAGCCCCATCAAACGATATCCTCCATAAACGACACAGATATGCGGATACTACTTGAACACTCGGCTGTATATCTTTTGTCGTATCGGGCTGTAAACATGAACCGGCCCGATCTCCACCGAACTTAAAGAAGTCTCGGCAAAGAAGATCACATGATCCCAATTACGATTTAACTCCACCTCCGCAAAGGCAATCAACCATCTACAGTATTAATGAAAGAGACAGTATTTGGCGGCAGATTTTATGCAGTAGAGTCCGGCTTCTCGTAATCGTTTACGGACCGTGTATGGACATCCAGTATATTTAGTCGCCGGCATGAGCTCCGCCAACTTTAAGAACGGTTTCTTCTGTGAAGTTTCAACTAACCTGTTGTCTTCTTTCCTAGCAGATACCCGCTTTAAACTGGTGTCCGGCAGACGTCAAATGCCTCATGATACCCGCCACTGCTGTATCCATCTCTGAGCACCTCTAGGCGAAAAGCCACACTGAATCGCTGTCTCACTAATGCTAAAACTGCCTTGTTGCTCTGTAACCGTGGGAATAATTTGCCATGTCAGAATGGAGTGAAGCATTAGCATCAATGTCGGCTCGGCCAAGCTTGCCTGACGTAATCACGGTGTATTCATTCTGGAACGAAAAAATAAAGAAATAGTTCACGCCGTGATTCGAGCCTTAGATGTTATAGCAGGCACGAATTTTGTAGCCTACAGCTGACCCACTGCGCTATGTGGGAGCGTTTCATGTCTTCATAAATGCTTAGTGCTGTATGCAAGTGCATGTCACTCGGAAGCAGGAGAGGGGTGAGTGAGACCGACTGACAGTGGAATGACATGAGTAGACGAATAAATTTGAGTGGCGTCTTTAAGAAAGATCAAAATATGAAGATAAAGTTGGAATTAAAGAGGACAAATTGCGGCCAATATTCATTTATAGGAAGGGGGTTAGGGATTGGAATAACTTACCAAGGGAGATTTTCAATAAATTTTCAATTTATTTGAAATCATTTAAGAAAAGGCTAGGAAAAGAGATAGGACAACAGACAGACCCGCGTCTCAATGGATATGCGGGCGGGAGGCCGGATCCTTTGAGCAATTTTAGCCCATCGACCTATTCGGTCTTGAGTGCTGCTTTCGACAATTTAGTTACTGAGCTGCATTGATGTGTGTGGTGGTGGTACTTTGAACGGAATCAGACTGGTCAGAATATGACCTGCAACCCAAGGGGTGATTAACGCTAAAATGGACTTAGGTCTCTTATAGCGAAGACCATCTGTTTCATGGTTTCCTAAAGAGGAGATGGGGGGGGGGGGGTTTGGATTGGAGTCGAGACTAGAATAAAATTTCTTGGCGGATTTTAGAATCCTTGGGTAAATTACATCAATACTAAGATCAGAGTGAATGTCACGATTCCGTTCAAACCACTGAGCACTTGCGATCATGCGGAGAGCACGATTTTGGAATCTCTGAACTTGTTGCAGGTGCGTATTGGCTGCGATCCCCCAGACGGGACTGGCATACTCGAGGATTGGCCGAATGGAGGATTTATATAACAGGAGCCTGTTTTCTAAATTGATCCCACTGTCGGCGTTCATGAGAGGGACAATTTCATAAAGGCGGCGATATGCCTGGGCCAAAATTCTGGCGACATGATGTTTGAAAGTTAGACCTCTATCAAGGGAAACACCCAGGTATTTAGTGACATCAGACCACTGTATCACTTCGCCAAAAAAGCAGTGGTTGGGGGTCAGTCCTAGTACGTTTAGAAAAGAGTGGCACAACTCTTATTGATATTGATTTTAATGCTCCACTGTCGAAGCCAAGGTTCGATAGTGGAGAGGGCTTTTTGAAGATAATTTTGAACTCTGGATGGTTGCCAAGAGACAGCTGAAATTGCAGTGTCATCTGCGTACATGTAGACATTCACGCGCGGAGGACGGGGTATGTCAGCCATGTACAAGTTGAAGAGCACAGGAGAAATAACCCGTCCCTGGTGGACTCCAGCGCAGATAGGGCGGGGATCCGACAGGGAGTGGCCAACTTGAACCTGGAATTTCGTGTCAGAAAGATAGCTGTGAAGGAGCTGGACCAAGTAGCCGGGGAAACCAAAGAGTTTAAGTTTGTAAATGAATCCTTGGTGCCATACCCTGTCGAATGTCTAGAAAACAGACTCCTGTATGCCTCCTATGATTGAAATTCTTGGTGACTTCCTCCGTGATCCTTATTAACTGATAGGGAATCTGTCACCTGGGCGACTGCCCTAAATGCAGATCAGTATTGATTGATTGATTGTGGAGAACCTGTATCATAAGGAAAATCTGACCTCTGATTGGCGGAGAACCTGTATCATAATGATCAAGCCCGAAAGTCGACTGCGATAATTTAGTCATGTGCTGCAAGCAGAAAGATATATAACAGCAAAGCAAACAACAGGCTGCTATGCTACACATGGGAGAGTAGGGGCACCAGATCCACAGCAGAATATATCAAAGCCGTCTTTCAATTCAGGAAATCAGTTAGGAGTGTAAGGATATTCAGGTATTTTTTCTATGGTACAGACCAGATCTGATAGCAGTGAACTTAGCATCCCTAGGCCTAGAACAGAAAATGTCTGTATGCAGATGAATAAGAAAAGAAATTCTCCCAAGATGAAGAAATTAGACAGAAGTCCATGGATATGATTAGTGAAAAGTTCCAAAGAATAGAATGCCAGCAGGTTAAGGATATAGCAAGAAAATTGATGGCCTATATGGATGAAGGAGTGAAAATCGACAGCCTGTTTCCAGTCATTCGACCATGTGAGGAATGGAACGAATGAGACCCCATCTAGCGGCGAGAAGCAATGATTAATGACTGACAGATGGAATGAAGTATTCTTAGAGTGTGTTTCTGGAATGGAAGGTGACAATGAAAACCGGAGTACCCGGAGAAAAACCTGTACCGTCACCGCTTTGTCCAGCACAAATCTCGCATGAAGTAACTAGGATTTGAACCACAGAACCCAGCGGTGACAGGCCAGCGTGCTGCCACCCGAGCCATGCAGGAAAGGTGGTAAGGAATGGTAAAGATCCACTATATTATAACAGAAGTAAAGAGACTAAGAAGGAGGTGTAGATTGGAAAGATATAGAGTTAGAAATGGCTGTGGAAGTAAGGAGAAATTGAAGGAACTTACCAGGAAATTGAATCTGGCAAAGAAGTCAGCTAAAGATAACATGATGGCAAACATAATTGGCGGTCATACAAAAATGGAATGTATAGGTACTTTAAGGCAGAAACAGGTTCCAAGAAGGACTTTCCAGGAATCCTTAATGAACAAAGGAAGTGTGTATGCGAGGATCTTCAAAAGGCTGAAGTATTCAGTCAGCAGTACGTAAAGATGGTTTCTTACAAGGATAATGTCCAGATAGAGGAGGTGACTAATACTAAGAAGCATTAAAATGTACCTATGATAACAAGGACATTTATAGTAAGCTACAAAAGTTGAAAACTAGAAAAGCAGATGAATTGATAAGATTTCGGGGGTTATACTAAAGACAATGGGTTGGGATATAGTACCATATCTGAAGTACTTATTTGATTTTTGTTTGTTTGTTTGTTTGTTTGCATGGAGGAGCTATACCAAATGAATGGAGAGTTGCTATAGTAGCCCCTGTCTATAAAGGAAAGGGTGATAGAGATACAGCTAAAAATTACAGGCCAGTCATTTTGACATGGAAAGCATTCTTTCTGATTCTATCAGACATGTTTGCGAAATTAATAACTGGTTTGATAAAAAACAGTTTGGGTTTAGGAAAGGTTATTCCACTGAAGCTCAATTTGTAGGATTCCAGCAAGTTACAGCAGATATCCTGGATTCAGGAGGTCAAATGGACTGTATCGTGATTGACCTACCTAAGGCATTTGATAGGGTAGATCATGGGAAACTACTGGCAAAAATGAGTGCAATTGGACTTGACAATAGAGTGACTGAATGGGTGGCTCTGTTTCTAGAAAATAGAACTCAGAGAATTAGAGTAGGCGAAGCTTTATCTGTCCCTGTAATAATTAAGAGGGGATTTCCTCAAGGCTGTATTAATGGACCTTTATGTTTTCTTATATATATATCAATGATAAGTGTAAAGAAGTGGAATCAGAGATAAGGCTTTTAGCAGATGATGTTATTCTGTACAGAGGAATAAATACGTTACAAGACTGTGGGCAACTGCAAAATGACCTCGATAATGTTGTGAGATGGACAATGGTATGATGATAAACGCGG
Source organism: Anabrus simplex (assembly GCF_040414725.1). Classification (NCBI taxonomy): domain Eukaryota; kingdom Metazoa; phylum Arthropoda; class Insecta; order Orthoptera; family Tettigoniidae; genus Anabrus; species Anabrus simplex. The sequence continues at coordinate 234,476,377 of NC_090271.1, forward strand.
TTAAAAGTCATGTTGTGAGTTTTACAAATAGGAAAAGACCTCTCAGTTTTAATTACTGCGTTGATGGGGTGAAAATTCCTTTGGTGCATCATTGTAAGTATCTAGGTGTTAATATAAGGAAATATCTTCATTGGGGTAATCACATAAATATGATTGTAAATAAAGGTTACAGATCTCTGCACGTGCTTATGAGGGTATTTAGGGGGTGTAGTAAGGATGTAAAGGCGAGAGCATATAAGTTTCCGGTAAGACCCCAACTAGAGTATGATTCCAGTGTATGGGACCCTCACCAGGATTACTTGATTCAAGAACTGGAAAAATTCCGAAGAAAATCAGCTCGATTTGTTCTGGGTGATTTCCGACAAAAGAGTAGAGTTACAAAAATGTTGCAAAGTTTGGGCTGTGAAGAATTGGAATAAAGGAGACGAACTACTAGACTAAGTGGTATGTTGATATAGATGTTGATTCCCCTAGGGAAACTGAAATATTTGTCCCGAATGAGTAAATTTTGGTGGGTATGCTACTTACCAACTGATGAGCCCAAATTAGCGCACTGGGGCGAAACACTGGCAACCAGGAATGAGTTAGCTGGGAAATTTATAATGTCCAATAGCGGACCATTTAGGCTATATTGGTATTAAATGGTATGTTCCGAGCTGTCAGTGGAGAGATGGCGTGGAATGACATCAGTAGACGAATAAGTTTGAGCGGTGTCATTGAAAGTAGGAAAGATCACAATATGAAGATAAAGCTGGAATTCAAGAGGACACATTGGGGCAAATATTCGTTTCTATGAAGGGGAGTTAGGGATTGGAACATCTTACCAAGGGAGATGTTCAATAATTTCCAATTTCTTTGCAATCATTTAAGAAAAGGCTAGGAAAACAACAGATAGGGAATCTGCCACCTGGGCGACTGCCCTAAATGCAGATCAGTAGTGAGTGATATCGGTATTCTGTTTTCATATTCGTAAATGATACCCAGAGGCTTGTAAAATAATGTAGTACTTATTCTCATGGAGTGATTAATTAACCGAGATATTGATACTAACTGCATATTTTTAAATGGAACGGCACGAATACATACAGCTGGCCTAAAAGTTCAACTGCGTACAAGTTCACATATATATGTATTTTCGAAATCGGCAGTTACTTTTTGACATATCAATAAAAACCGCATTTGGGCTTTGACGTGCCGCATCAGACAGCGTGAGGTCGGCCAAGGACGTATTGGCAAGCAAGCTGTTTCCTGGCATTATTCCAGCCACAGAACGGATACTAGGTAAGATGTACAATATTATAGGGAAGGATCCACCTTTCAATACTCCGTAGTAAAAAGTAGTTACAACCTGTTTAATGGGACCGGTTTCAACACATTTAGAGTGTCATCATCAGCCAATTAGCGAAGATCTTAACAATAACTAACATATTAAACATAGGCAAAATATTAACATTGTATCACATCGTGGCAATTCAGTTAATGTTCAAAACACAATAATCACAGTCAAGAGAGTAAACAGAACATCACTATTTTGCGCCGAAAACAAATATATTTGAAGTTCATAAGCAGATCAAGTATGCACTTATGTAAAGTCGTTGCTAGGCAGGTCTTGTAGGCATTTGTTTTCCGGCCGAAGGGTAAAAGGTGACGTGAATGAAGTCTTAGGGAAACAGTGTAGGATTTAATTTCGTCAAAATCAAAGTGGATATATAGGTTTTAAAATAATTTAAAACGTTAAAAAAGAATAAAGCCAAATAAAAATATATTAAAAATGGGAAGAAATACGAGGTTCAACTCGAAACAACTTGCCGTAGTAATTGATAAAGAAATGATAAATAGAGAAAGGGGGTGGGGGACGTTTATTAGAGGGTGGTGATGGTGGTTATTGTTATTAGAGGAAATACAATTGGGCAACAATCCTTTATATAACACTAATTCGAGGAAAAAAAGAGGAAGAGAACCGACACTTCGAAAAATGAAGATATCGGTTAAAGGAAGACAAGGGCCACGAAGGGCGTGAAAATGAAAGACTCCCTAGCCCTCGCAAACCTAATAGCATCGGGGTCGGAAAAGAACAAGAGTTGACCAAGGGAGGTCGGACAGGATAGATGAAAGTGAGGAGCCTGGCACAAGTAAGTGGAAGCAATGCCAGGACTCAGCTAAGGGCCCCGTGGTCACCAACCCACGCTCCGAAGATCAGAGCTTATGAACTTCAAATATATTTGTTTTCGGCGCAAGATGATGTTCTGTTTACTCTCTTGACTGTGATTATTGTGTTTTGAACATTAACTGAATTGCCACGATGTGATACAATGTTAATATTTTGCCTATGTTTAATATGTTAGTTATTGTTAAGATCTTCGCTAATTGGCTGATGATGACACTCTAAATGTGTTGAAACCGGTCCCATTAAACAGGTTGTAACTACTTTTTACTACGGAGTATTGAAAGGTGGATCCTTCCCTATAATATTGTACATCTTATTTTCTCTATTCAATACGGAACAATCATGAAGTTTTTAACTTTAAAAGGATACTAGGTATGTATTGTATCTTGTGTTATGTTTATTTTATTTTCAATTCATACAGTAGTATGTACTGTACACTGAAACCAGTGACAATTATAGCTTTCTTTATGCTCCTTTGAAGTCAAATAATTATTTTATTCCTTTTGAAAACATCAATCCTTCCTGTCCTGTCATGAGTTCACCTGTCATACACACTTTGCAAACCCATCACATGTGTACGATATGCTTACATTCCTGGGGCTGGAGTCACACCCAGGAAACTTCTTGCGCGTCAATGTGTCCTTGCCCGACTGCACGCTGTCTGATGCGGCGTGCAAAACCGCGCATGCTGTTCTTATTGAGATCTCAAAAAGTAACTGTCCGATTTTTAAAATACTTATTTGAACTTGTACGAAGTTGAACTTTTAGATCAGCTGTGTGAATTTGTGCCGTTCCATTTAAAAATTTGGAGTTAGTATCAATATCTCGGTTATTAATCACCCCATGAGGATACGTAGCACATTATTTTACAAGCCCCTGGGTATCATTTAAGAATATGAAAACAGAATATAGACACCTATCTTCAATGGTTTATACGTTCTTTCCTTGTAACATCTTAGGTGAATAACCCTGTATACGCATGGTTTAAAGTGACTGATAGAATCTGAGAGCCATAATTATGTCATTCTTTGTTTATTTGAGTGTGTTTTCCTTTACGGTACGTTATTGAGTTTTATGAGTTATAATTAGCGTTTTCGACAGAATGTAAAGCTTTCCAGTTAAATTATACGAATGTTGTATAAACCGAAAGAGTTACTCACTCCGGTTTGACGATTTTAGGGAATGTTTTATTAAAGATGATAATAAGCTTTTGCCGTGTCATAAATCAAGGTGAAATTCTTTACGTTTCGTAGAGAACGTTGCTCCGCGTCTTCAGAAGAAAGTCTCGTCTTTTCACTAGTACGACTTTCCGGTTTGCATTAAGAATGCTTTATCGTTGGTCTATAGCAGCGCCTCTCAAACGCCCAAAATCTCACGCGTGCAAACTGCGGCGCAGAGTTCCTGTGCACAGTGCATCGGTCCCTCTCGGCTCGGCTCGGACCAACGGTTCGTCTCTGGGCTACTCGGCTAAGCTCGACTCAACTCGGCTTGGATTTGGAGCGCTACGGAGCAAGTGAGGAAGAGGGAAAGAGGGGGAGCGAGCGAGACAGGCGTGGGGAAAGAGAGAGACAGCACTATTGCTCCAAATCGAGGAGTGGGGGTCTGCATTCTGGTCAACCAAGCCAAGTCGTCTTTTGCACCGTGCACAGTGCATGCACCCTGAAAGGCCCTGGTCTATAGTAAGTAGTACTCTCATTCGTCACTAAATGGCTCACTGTGTGCTAGCCTACTACAAGGTCTGTCTAGAGAGGTCTGGTCACGCTACCACAATCCTTTGCGGTGGCGGCCATATTGGGTCTTAAATATCGTTGTTATGTGGGCGTGCCCGATGTAATGTGAGTTATTACTTGTATTTTGAAGGAAAATGGGATACTGTGCCACACCAAATTGTCAAAATAAGACAACTGACGGAATTAGAGTGTTTCGCTTCCCAAGCGATAAGCAAAGGAGAGCACAGTGGGTACAAAACTGTAGGCGTGACAAATGGCAATCTACAGATAATTCCGTCTTGTGCGCTGTTAGTGAAGTTATACACTCGTATTATTCCTGAATAATAGTATGTTTATATGAACGATGTTTTATATTTATAGGTCTTATTATGTACTTTCTTCTAGCATAATTTTGAAGAATCGCAATTTGAACTAAAGAGGGCAGATGGACGGAAACTACTCAAGTGGAATTCCATCCCAACAATTTTCAACGTCCCTAATCCACCCAAGTCTTTGACATGTGATAGGAAACCTCCCTAAAGAAAGGGAATTTTCTTCCAAAACAAGCAAAAAAAGTAACAGGAAATGTGTAATAGTAGTATTGATGTTTATGAAAATTTCCTTTTCATGTGTCCGGCTCCATGGCTAAATGGTTACCGTGCTAGCCTTTGGTCATAGGGGTCCCGCGTTCGATTCCCGGCAAGGTCGGGAGTTTTTTGCTTTACGTCGCACCGACACATATGTCTTACGGCGACGATGGGATAGGAAAGGCCTAGGAATTGGAAGGAAGCAGCCGTGGCCTTAATTAAGGTACAGCCCTGGCATTTGCCTGGTGTGAAAATGGGAAACCACGGAAAAACAGCTTCAGGGGGTTGCCGACAGTGGGGCTCGAACCCACTATCTCCCGATTACTGGATACTGGCGACTGCAGCTATCGAGCTCGGTGGTCAGTATTTTAACCGTAATCGGTTAATTTCACTGGCCTACCTCTGCAAACCAACAATTTGTGTCCAGCTTGCCATCATTACAACAATAATTGTTAATAGCAGTCTTATACGGTACTGTAGTTATTATTTACAGCTATATTTCATCTTAAATGTCCATCGAATACATGATATGGCTGGACAAATACTTAAAGATCACAACACTCGCTCTAACCAAGTACTGTAATTTAACGTACCGTAGCCTAACATAATATCCTAATCTAATCCCTAAAATAGCCTAACCTAGGTTAACTCAACTGAATAGTGACTGAATTTCTATTTGTTAAGGAGTCGTGTCTACCAATGACTTTTATTTTCTTAACCATTATTATTATTATTATTATTATTATTATTATTATTATTATTATTATTATTATTATTATTATTATATGCATGAATGTTAGGACTCAGTTAAGAGCCCCGTGGTCGCCAACCCACGCTCCCTAGTTAGGAGCTCCTGACGCCCCTTTCAGTCACCTCTTATGACAGGCAGGGGATACCGTGGGTGTTGTTCTATTGCCCCCACCCACAGGGAGAAATCAATATGGGTTGTGACTACGAGGCCCTTAGCTGAGTCTTTACAATGCTTTCACTCACTTGTGTTAGGCTCTCACCTATTCTAGCCCATCCGACCTCCCCGGTCAACACTTGTTCTTTTCCGACCGCGACGGCATTAGCGCATTCGAGGCCTAGGAAGGTTTTCATTTCCACGTACTTTCTGGCCTTCATCTTTCTTTTGCCGATACCTTCATTTTTCGAAGTGTTGGACCCCTTCCATTTGTTTTCTTCTGATTAGTGTTTATAGAGGATGGTTGCCCAGTTGTACTTCCTCTTAAAACAATAATCACCACCAGCACTTGGTACTATATAGCTGCATGGGTTATCAATAAACTAGTTAAGAGTAGCTAAGAACATCACTCTTGTTGCACATATGCAGAGTATTTTTGCCTTCGAACCCAAAGAAATACCACATGAATGGATAACAACAGTTACCATACATAATTTAATGCCTCAACTCAAGAGGCATTCAGTGATTGTCAACATACTGGGGTAACCTTTTAGAAACACAGTATCGGTAATTACTTTCTTAATAAAGAAAACGCTGAAGGTAGTTTATTATAACTGTCTTTTAGTACTTTAAGTACAGTACTTCAAGTTCAGTATTCCATGTACCGGTAATCACAATATGACATATGTACTGTACAGATTTCTATGTTTCTGTCAACAAGATTACGTATTTGACAGATGATATTAATAAGAAACACAGTAATACAAAGTTGTAAGGAAGTAAAAGAGCAGAACATGAGCTTTTCTGTTGATTCTTGTTTCTAAAAAAAAAAAAATAATAAAAAAAAGTTCAGGCTCTGTTAATTATCTTCCTATTCAAATAGCTGTGAATGTATTGTGATAGTACATATATCACACCCCAGAATTATATGTAGAAGTTAGAGATATTATTGTCAGTATTCGATTTATTATTATTATTATTATTATTATTATTATTATTATTATTATCAGTATTTCATTTGTATATTTTGCCAGTTATATTGGTAAGCTGGAAGATATCCACATATGTAGGTATAAGTAATTTGTTTTGCACGAGTGGGAAAACATTGCTTTAATAACTCTGGTAATTTGGATGAGTCATATGGCTACCCCAGTGTTTGTTGTGATGTACTTGTGTCGGGAAATTCATGAGTCATGTATATATCCCAGCCTGATGAGATGAGCTTGTTGTATTAGGAAAGTTTGGTGACTCATGGAATAAACCCCAGAGTTTGTTTATCTCTTGGGAGCAAGGTCTTGACTAGAGATCACTCATGATTGGTGGGCAAGCACCAATCCAGACGTATCATCTGAGAGGAGGGGGATGTTGATGTCTATAAAGGTTGATCATACCCGGCAACCGAGGTGATTGTAAAGGAACGAGAAGGAAGATAACTACAACCAGTGACACTGTATAAGAGAACTACAACTGACAGACTGTACGGGAAGGAAGTGGTGCTGATACACGGTACTGGAGTGACACGGCAGCAATGGACTAGACTTCAAACGTTCGTGGAGCGTAGTCTTGTTATGTTCGTAGAAAGTGGCTGATTGTGGAGAGTGCTTGGCATTAAGTATTGTAACACTTGTGGCGGCCTAGCATTATATGTTGGTGAAAGCTATCTCGGACTTTCCATAATTTATGCTGAGGATCGACAGACGTGTGTATATATCTTTACAACAAGTGTTAAAATATGTGAACACAGTAGTACAAGGTACAGTATCTGTGTGATGTGATAACTGCCGATTATGAGAATCGGTAAGTCGAATTGATATAGAGACAGTGAAGGGTATTTATCTTCATACATGTACATTGTTCATCGGACTATCTACAAATGGTGGCTTAGTTCTCGCTTTCGTTTTCCCACGATTTTTATTATTGTTGTTGTTGTAAATATGGAGTCTTCCAGCAATATTTAATGTGTGTATTATATGTATAATGTTGTATGTTGATGAGGTGCTCATGCACGGAATTTGTTAAGAATATAGTTAGCTATTTTAGAATCAGTGTTATTGATGAACCTAGGTGCAGTTCCTACCTAATTAGTCGTTTTCAGGAGGTTAGGTAAGGCCTGCAGCAGATGTACCAGTACGCAGCATTATGTACGCGCCCTGGGATATAAAGTTTATCATGCTCTTATCTAAATTCGAGGGATCCATTCTGGTGAACTCTGGCGCCCATACTACGGACATTTCGGTTAATTATGCTTATTAATTTTATTAAGTTTTTGAGTAATTTTATTTATATATTTTTATTCATGATTTTATTTATTATTATTATTATTATTATTATTATTATTATCATCAAAGTAGTTACAGTATTAATATCATTTAAGTGTTATACAGTTATATATACATGAACAGTAGATGCCCAATTAAATTCTTTATGAAAAATAGTTGGTATTTTGTTTTTATTTCAATGTCATCATCATCATCATCATCTGTTTACCCTCCAGGTTCGGTTTTTCCCTCGGACTTAGCGAGGGATCCCACCTCTACCGCCTCAAGGGCAGTGTCCTGGAGCTTCAGACTCTTGGTCGGGGGATACAACTGGGGAGAATGACCAGTACCTCGCCCAGGCGGCCTCACCTGCTATGCTGAACAGGAGCCTTGTGGAGGGATGGGAAGATTGGAAGGGATAGACAAGGAAGAGGGAAGGAAGCGGCCGTGGCCTTATGTTAGGTACCATCCCGGCATTCGCCTGGAGGTGAAGTGGGAAACCACGGAAAACCACTTCGAGGATGGCTGAGGTGGGAATCGAACCCACCTCAACTCAGTTGACCTCCCGAGGCTGAGTGGACCCCGTTCCAGCCCTCGTACCACTTTTCAAATTTTCGTGGCAGAGCCGGGAATCGAACCCGGACCTCCGGGGGTGGCAGCTAATCACGCTAACCACTACACCACAGAGGCGGACTTTTATTTCAATGTACGGCACCGAAATCCTCTAAATTCGAATGCACTTGCCTTTGGTTACGCTCGCTTAAAGACCCAATATGGCGGCTCCATAAGAAGCATTCTTAACTTGACCTCCCTAGACAGACCTTGGCCTACTACGGTGACTGTATATGTACAGTGTGGCCAAGTCCAGTCCAGCCACCATGTTTTAGCCAAGTACTCAATCAGCTGATAGATGAAGGAGGGTGATATTATTATTGTTTCAATAAAGAATAGACTAGTTTAATGTTTTAAGATGTTATTTAATTTGCTTAAGCTTTAGATATATAGGCCTATTAATATTTATTATTTACAGGGTCTGACTACCTGGCGTAAGACTTCAACATTTAGATTTATACGTGGTATAGGCCTACAAATCACAATCAAGACGTTAGAAATTCTGTGTAGGTAGCTGGCCTATAACAACATTATTTTATATTATAAGACATGCGACATAAAATAATATAGTCATTGTCTTGAATAATGTATGCAATGACTGTAAAATTAGCCTACATTTAAATAAAAATAATAACATTGCCACATTCCAGGTTACATGGTTTTACATATCAAAATATACAACGCAATATCATCAAACTATACATAGAAATATACTATTTATATGTGACTTATCGGTATGTATATAATTTTAACACACGCAGAAGATAGAAAATAATATAAGTAGTTCACCGATGTGTAGACAAAATTGTATTACCTAGTTTCATGTTTATATTAACATAATATACCGTACCATTCTACTCGTGGCACTAATACAAATAATAAAGAAAACCTGCTGTTACTCTTCAGTGGTGAAAACAAGCAACTCCCATGGTCTCCGGATTGTTGGGTACAGTGCTCCTTTAACAATGGCTACGGTTTGATTCCCGCAATGAGGAATTAAATATTGGTATCACTATACAATAGGCCTGTAGTTTGCGAAAATTCGACTTATTGCTAGGTGAAAATAAGCAGTTATCCTGGGCCCGGAGTGCTTGCATTTCGGACTAAATTACTGACCACCCGTGGTTCGAACCCCGTGACGTGCGACTAATTCTTCTCTTTCTACCGCTCTTCCCATAACTGTGGGGTTGTGGGTGGGAACTGCGTCACACATGTAGATTTGGCCCTATTTAATGACCGGATGCCCTTCCTGACGCAAATCCTATATAGAGAGATGTAATCACTATTGCGATTTACTGTGGTGATTTGTAGGTGGTATGTTTTCTGAATATGAAGGGTAGAGTAGCCCGAGCTATTAAAATATCCTACCCTGCCGGGAATCGAACCCGAGACGCTCTGGACTGAGGGCAATACGCTGACCATTCAGCCAAGAAGTTGGACTATTATTATCATTATAAGGTATGGGAGAACTCAACTTGATGCTAGGCGGCACTTATAACCACGTCCTTTAAGAGATGAATAGCCATAAAAGTTTGAATTCGAGAATATATCAATCATATCATCTCACACGGGGACAATGAGACTTACAGTAAATGATCGGGAGTGACCTTAACTGTAACTTTTGTTATATAGGGGCAAACAGGCTTTAGATAAAATAGACATTTTCGGGATATTTGGATATTTGTGAATATAATAGCGAAAATCTCTTAATTTTCCTTACATGGTAAAATCGCACGAATCTAAACAATTTTCATAAGATGCAGGTTCTCGATACGGCGAATAATAACAAAAAATTCGGACATTTACTGCCTTGGCCTCCATAAAATTACTAACCCATTTCGTTATTATTGTTACCATTATAATGCATGAGACATTTCTACGCGTTGCTGGGAGCGTCTAACAACGTGCTACTTTCAGAGCTGAAAACATGAAATTGTCCAATTTCATTTTAAAACCCATTCCGGATCTGCTTCTGCATCCATAAGCGTAACAGACTGGCGTAATTTTCTTCAAAAATCAGACCTCAGAAATACGTAAATTCACACACATTTCGAAACTAATAATACTAAATAATCTTCCGTACATAATAAAAACATATTTTCGGTTGTATTGATGTTAAAACAAGTAGCCTACACTTCGCTGAAATTGTATAAAGAGTGATTTTACCCTGTGCAAAATACATACGTTTAAATCAGCTGACGGGACATTTGGCAAAAACATGGTGGAACCAATCAGAATGAAGCACTCGTTGGCCACACTATATAGAATCACCGTATAGCCTTCCGAGTAGGAGGTGGCGACACCATCTTAGCTCCAATCACGGCCGACTGGATCCCTCGCTGCGCTCCGAGCTAGCTAGAGCGACGCATCAAGTCGACCGTGCTCCAATTAAAATATTTCTTGTTCCATCGCATGTGCATGCAAAGTAAACAGCAAGGAATAAAAATAAAAATGTGCAACGAAAGCACAATGTCAGATTTTATAAGGAATAGAAATACGTATTTGGTTAACGCAATACATAAAAAGTTTAAAGTAATACGCAGAGTAGGAGTGGTACGAGCTGCAGAAAGTCTGAAAAAGCTTCAGTTTTATTCTTTAAAAGCATTCAGGTGCATAAGGCATGTTCTATTGTCTGTCCAGCCCTGAACACAGTTTTTTTTTTTTTTAAACTGCAATTTGCTTTACGTCGCACCAACACAGATAGGTCTTATGGCGACGATGGGACAGGAAGTGGCTAGGAGTGGGAAGGAATCGGCCGTGGCCTTAATTAAGGTACAGACCCAGCATTTGCCTGGTGTGAAAATGGGAAACCACGGAAAACCATCTTCAGGGCTGCCGACAGTGGGGTTCGAACCCACTATCTCCCGAATACTGGATACTGGCCGCACTTAAGCGACTGCAGCTATCGAGCTCGGTGAACACAGTTTACCAATGAAAAATTTATCCCGCAAAGTTAACGCCACAACTTTGAATTTAGGCTCAAACTATCCATTTTCACCAAGCCCGTACGGTCAGAATTGGATTCAGGTAAGTGCCCGCAAAGCAACGTAGAACAAAAGGAACGTATTTTTAGGAGGGTTTCACCCATTCTTCTCATTCTTTTCCTCAAAATGTTTGTTTTTCTGCTACACACTTCTCTTTCCAGCTTCAGCTCTGTTATATTTTTCTATCCTGTTAGTCTTTCGTTGTACTTACACCACTGAAAATGCTCATTATTTCCCCATTTGAACTACACACCAATTAAATTCAACATCACATAATGGATTTTTAATAGGACCAGGACCAGTGAGAACCTGGTACGCGTACAATGGAAAACATATTTTCGTATTACTCGGATAGATGACCTTTCCTTTTAATTGTTCACTAAGAAATTGCATACGTAAATAGGAACAATCATTGGAATTCATAATTTGGCATCACGTCATTGTGTTTTTGTTTCATGAAGCATTACTTATCTGAGAACCGTCACTACCATCATTCAATAAGTGGGTAAGAGATTTTTTAAAGGATGGTAGAAATGATGGTAGAAAGGATGGTTCATTACGATTTTGCAATCCATAATCTTATGATTATTCGATATGTTCATACTGATACAATCCAGTCCTTATCAATACAATATGTTTAACTCATTACCTCACTGACTTGGCTGACGAAAACCCATTCTCTGTGTGCCTCACATTCTTCTCATCTCCTCAACGATGTGGAATAAGTCTGTTGTAGTAATTGTAAGGTTTTTGAGGTGATATTTGTTAAGATAGTAGGGAATACGCGGATTCCATCTATTATTTTTCTCCTAAAATACTTTGTGTTTGGAGACACACTTTAAGCACTATGTTTTGTGGTCCGAATTCAGTATAAACAAGTGATCGATTTCTGATTGCGATGTGAACGCTCCATTTTCTCAACACATTCTTAATTACGGTACCATAAAATTAGTCATAAGTTGTCACTAAGACGTGGTAAAGAAACTTCTACTTTAATTCACCGGGAGGAGGGGATGAGCTTGTTAACAGTTTTCAGTGTCCGAAGGGGTGACTACGTTTAAATAGTTTAACGGAAAATGTTTGTGTGTGTAATTCGAAAGTAGGCTAGTAGGTTGTACGAAATATATTTAGTCTTCATTGATTGTAATACCTTCATAATGGTCCTTTTCAGGACTAACATAATCCATTAGGTGATGTTGAATTTAAGTGTTGTGTACTTCAAATGGGGAAATAATGAACATTTTTCAAAACAGATCGCTAACAGGAAGACAGTGGTGTAAGTACAACGAAAGAGATGATGAAGCAGGAAGAATGAAGGAAAGAGGGAGGAATCTAGCACAGACTCAGCAAGGGGCTACTCGGTCACCACCTCACGCTCCTACTCCATCCACAGAATGTCTAGCTGTTCCTTTCATATTTTCTGCATTGAAACAAAGTATGGATGAGGACTTCACGATCTGGCAACTCAGCCACGAATTAATTTCTACCATCTTTTAAAAAGTCTCTTACACATTTACTGAAATATGGAAGTGACGGGTCTCAGATAAATAATGCTACATGAAAAAAAAAAAAAAACACATTGACGTGATGCCAAATTATGAATTCCAGTTATTGTTCCTATTTACGTATGCAATTTCTTAATGAACAATGTAAAGGGAAATTTCATCTCACGCGATTGAAGAAATCTGACGGTTCATTTCTGAAACATGATCACGGACATTGTTGCTCAGTGGTTGGTCTGTATCATAATATCATGTTTCCATTCATAACTTACTTTTATCATGCACAAATATACAAAAATAATTTGCATACTCAGGCGTTATAATTTCTTAATGAAAAATGTAAAAGGAAGTCGTGAAAGACATTACAATATGATGCCCATAACCATGGTCAATATGAGTAAAAAGGTTAAGATTTAACTCTTTTGATGTCATTAAGAATTTCGATTAAGGATCTGGTATCACTGAAGTCACAGATATTTACGAACGATGAGGAAGACAATCAGTGGTTTGTATTGTTGGCTTCTAAACACAGAACTCAACCTACTTCTCACTGAATTACATAGCAAGAGAATGTGTCACACAGGGAACTTATTTATGTGTGAATAAATGGAAGAAAAATAACGGTAATTGATCAACACATAGTCCAAGGTCTAAAGGCAGATGTGCAAATAGAAAATAATAATTCTCTTACCTTGTTTTGTATTAAGGCTAACAAGGAAACAAGCGCGCGATGTGTCAGAAACTAAGTAATGGTACTACACGCGCGGCCTTAGCAAACTGAAGATGCGCTATAGTTCACGCACATGTAACTCACAGTAGGCCAAAAGAACGTATAGATAACGCTCGTCAGTGAAGTCATTATCTGTCAAGGTCCTTCTTCACAGCGGCAAGTCTTTGTAAAATACAAGCTCATAGTCACTCTTGTTTCATTTCTTCCCTGAAATTAATCAGTCCCGCTCCAGCTGAATAGTTAGTTACTTATGGTCAATGTATCTACTGGAGTTCCACGAACCACTTTCAGGGGTCGAGGGCAAACTCTACAAGCGAATTGTTGGTTAGTGTTCGCTTTCAACTTCAGTACCCACTCTTTCTAGAATAAAGTCGGTAAGTTGAAAATGGAAGAAAATTCTATTATTGGTGAAATTGACATCAAACTACGAGAAAGTGTTGAGGGAAATACTGACTTCCTGGCACCGTAGAAACTCAAAACTTGTTACCTCCAGGCAAGGCCGTAGCCAGGATATTTTTTGGAGGGAGTCAGGATTGACGGAGTGGGTGGGTTGGGGGGGGGGGGGGTCCGAAGAAACCTGTTGTACCGGTAACAAGTAGGCATATTTATTACTTTCAAATAGGTTATGGTTTTAGAGCAACTCGAAGGGTGAAGTAGAAAGGCACATTCATAGCGGTCTGGTGGCCAGACCACGCTTTAACACGTGCGTGGAGTGCGACACAAAGATTTCTGTCATTTCTTTAAAAATTGAGGTAACAATATGTTTCAATGTAAGTATTAAAATATTTAAAAGTTTTATTCGTTTTTAAAAGACCTTCTAGCTGCTCGATAACATGAAAATATTGTTTATTGAAATTGATTTTTGTAGTGCAAAATGAACATAAAAAATGAAATTTCAGTTTATGTTTTCAATATTTTTTTACAAGTTGCTTTACGTAGCACCGACACAATTAGGTCTTATGGCGATGATGGGACAGGAAAAACCATCTTCTGGGCTGCCGACAGTGGGGTTCAAACCCACTATCTCCCGAATACTGGATAGCCTAGTGGCCGCATTCAAGCGACTGTAGCTATCGAGCTCAGTTTTCAGTAAATTTTTTAGCCATATTCATAGAGAAACATTTAAAGACGGCACAGATTTTATGGGTTAAATTCATTTGTTTATTTTGCAAATGCCTGTTTTTATAATATTTCTAAATTATTGTAGGCTGTTTCAAAACATGTCTAGGCTGTTTAAATTTGTCAAGTTCACTTTTATTTCGGAAGGGGTTTAAACCCCCTAACCTCTCCCATGGTACGGCCTTGCCTCCAAGATCCCCAGAAAAACTGAGACTTGAGGAAAATGTCATGGAGGAAGGGAGGTGGTAGGAATCAAAAGAGCATAAGTAAGCCGGGGCAGTTTTCTTTCCGAGCATAAAAGTTTCCTTAAATTCCCAATTAATTTTTAACATAAAATCCTGAGAAAGTGTTGGCCGGCTGAATGGTCAGCGTGCTTCACATGACCCGCGTTCGATCCTGGCCGAACCAACATGTTTCTTTATTCTTTTTGCTCGGAGTCTGGATATTTATGACCTTCAACTACACACAATAGTCAGTACACACCTCCGTACAGGATTGGCATCCGGCCGTAAAACGGGGCTTCGTGCCGATCCCAGATAACTGGGGAAACTGCTGGGAAAGTGCTGGTGGTGGTGGTGATAATTAAATTTATCAGCGAGAAAAATAGAAGAGATCCGACACTTCGAAAACGAAGGTGTCGGAGAAGGAAAAACAAGGCTTGCAGAATAAGAAACCTTGAGAAAGTGTTTAGGGGTAGCAGAAGTGAAGGCTGAGTAATATTGTGTGCAGAAAGTTGGTTAAGCCCAGAAATGACCACAATATAAAGAGAGACGGTTGCTATTCGATGACAAATCATGTCATCGAGGAGCGAGCAGTGTTACCAACTCTAGCGACAAGTTGCTAAACTGGGAGATTCTGGTAGTCGTTTTTCGATAGAAATCTCTTCATAGCGAGGAGTGGCACATTTATATAGCGACAATTCTAGTGGATTTCGGCTTTTATCAGGTTTTAGATAGGCATATAGGAATTTTGACTTAAAGAAAATGTCACTCAACTCTTATGAATAACTGCTTAAATTCTGTCGAGTTGGCTCAGAATGTGATTACACTCCTTCATAAATAATTGGTTCCAGTGATGCTCAGTGGAGGAAGCTGAACATAATAATATGGAGTAATCTTTCAAATTTATTTATTTCATGCTTCTCAAAAATATGTGCTGTCACAATGGAAAAAGCACAATTAGAACATTCAGCTGTAAATTACATCTGAGAAGGCTTCCTCTAGAAGACACTACCAAATATATGATAAAGAAAAATCGATTTCTCGACAGAAGTTTGTGAATACAATGATTGTACGGGAGAACTCCACATTCCACACATTCCACACGCAATATTAAAATCGAGAGACTGTTTCCTCATCTCATAACAGTAAATTATGAGATAGATAGGGGCTCATTGCGCAAGAGTTGAAACAATACTTTGCCGTACGTATTGCGTTGAAAGTACGAGTAGGGCCTACTAGGTCCCACGAGCTGCCTGTGGTACATTATTTCTCTGTTGTGAACTCTTGATTAAGTGTGAAAATGTTCCCTATTTCATTACTTTAATTTCAAGATGTTTTACATTGGCCTACTATTTATACTTTAGCGACTTTCCAGCTATATTTGAGCTTGTAAATCATCATCATCATCTGTTTACCCTCCAGGTTCGGCTTTTCCCTCGGACTCAGCGAGGGATCCCACCTCTACCGCCTCAAGGGCAGTGTCCTGGAGCTTCAGACTCTTGGTCGGGGGATACAACTGGGGAGAATGACCAGTACCTCGCCCAGGCGGCCTCACCTGCTATGCTGAACAGGAGCCTTGTGGAGGGATGGGAAGATTGGAAGGGATATACAAGGAAGAGGGAAGGAAGCGGCCGTGGCCTTATGTTAGGTACCATCCCGGCATTCGCCTGGAGGTGAAGTGGGAAACCACGGAAAACCACTTCGAGGATGGCTGAGGTGGGAATCGAACCCACCTCAACTCAGTTGACCTCCCGAGGCTGAGTGGACCCCGTTCCAGCCCTCGTACCACTTTTCAAATTTTCGTGGCAGAGCCGGGAATCGAACCCGGACCTCCGGGGGTGGCAGCTAATCACGCTAACCACTACACCACAGAGGCGGGCTTGAGCTTGTAAATATGGAGCGAATAGGTCAGTGAAGCGAGGGGCCGTGTGGAGAGCAAGAGAAGCGTTGGAAACTCAAGTTTCCAAGACCCTGATAGGCACTTATTGCCATACTAGAAACTAGAAACTTGATATGCCCAGGGGTTGAGATGGTGGTGTGGTGGTGGTGTGGTGGTGGTGGTGGTTATTGTTTTAAGAGGAAGTAGAACAGGGCAACCATCCTATATCAAAACTAATTAGAAAGAAAACATGAAAGAGGTCCGATACCTCGAAAAATGAAGGTATCGGCCAAAGAAAGACGAGGGCCATGAAGGGCGGGAAAATAAAAGAATCCCTAAACCTCGTAAACCTAATAGCGTTGGGGTCGGAAAAGAATAAGATTTAACCAAAGGAGATCAGATACGAAAGAGAAAAGCGAGGAGCCTCGCAAAAATAAGTGGAAGCAATGCCAGATTCAGCTCGAGAACCATGGTCAACAACCCACGCTTCAAAGTTTTAGAGCCCGTAAGGCCCCTTTTAGTCACCTCTTACGACAAGCAGCAGATATCGCGGATGTTGTTCTACCGGTCGCCCGCACAGGGGTCTGAAGGGGCTGAGAAACAAAACAGCATAAGTAAAAGTGTTAAACGTTCTTTCCAACGCGATGACCTACAGTTTTCGTGAAAGTCCTAACTCATTTTTAACTTCAAGTCCCGGAAAACTGTTGATAGAAATGTTCACGATATTGAGGAGATAAACGGACGGTCGAAGTATACATGAATTGAGGGACATCTGAGCACCGTAGAGAAGGTGACGCATTATTCCCAAATCGCAAGGAAGATTGGAAATTACCAAAACTCTTCATGGAGATAAACTGGGGGAGAGGGGTGTTCTACACCGTGCAGATGCACACTGTAGCATGAAACAACGTTCTGTATTCGGTGGGCTGTTCTGAGAATGGTCTTCCCACTCTCCTCACTAAGACAGATGTCGGGACAGTTACCCACTCCATTCTCACCTTCTTCACAACACATCTCCTGGCCTGAGAGAGGGAGTCCTGCCCCACCCCAGCAGGGTACGCAATTAAAGCATTTAGGTAGCGTGTTCTTAACACAGAATGAGAGCTAATCTGTTTTTCTCTTCCGTTTCCTTGGTAGAAACGATACAAATTTACACATAAGAACAACATATTGTGTATAATGGTTGTTCACCATGATGCAGTCCGCCTCCGTAGTGTTATTATCATGTACACTTCGACTGTCCGTTTATCTCCTCAATATCGTGAACACGGTTAGTGTTATTAGCTGCCGTCCTCGGAGGCCCGGGTTCGATTCCCGGTACTGCCAGAAATTTAAGAATGGCAGGAGGGTTGGTGTGTGGTTGAAATGGTACATGCAGCTCACCTCCAATGGGGGTGTGCCTGAAAAGAGCTGCACCACCTCGGGATGAGGACACGAGTTTACTTTACCATGATGCAGAGCTTTTTTGAGATTTTGAGCTATGGTATTACAAAATAGACTGCGTTCTCCTCAGTAACATCTTCATGTCTGAAAATAAAATTACAACACACAGAAGTGCATGTCCCATACTGTAGCATGACTCGTAATCACCGTGCCACGCCACAAATCAAGTTGTCCAGATCATCTTGTTGATCCCACGGCGACCTCGATGATATCTTGGTGGATCATCGGAGGGTGTGGACGCTAAGCAATAGCACTCATCAGCATATCCCATGCATGTTCGATACAGCTCATATCCGGCAACATCTCAGGCCATTTCATTCGGGTAATGTCGGACTCCTGGATGAAAGTTTGTACCAACTCTGCTCGATGTGAGCTTGCGCGTTGTCGTTCAAAAGAATGAATTCATCGCCGATTTCTTCATGGAATGGATGCACAATTGGTCGCAGAACCTTACGAATGTAATGAATGCTCGCCCGTCATTGTGTCGTCTAAATGCACGTCTGTTCCCCGTTCCAGCATTATCCAAACCAAAACATGACTGACTCTCCTTGGAATGTGTGCACTTGTTGGACATGCCGTAGCCTGGTACGAGATTCCTTACACCTGCAGACCATGGGTAACGATTGTCGGGATGGAAGGCGGTCCTGGTTTCGTCCGTGAACAAAATAAAACGCCTCTCTCCAGGCCCGCGTTCACAGTGTGCTTGGGCCCAACTCTGGCGAGCAGCTCTGTGGCGGTGAAGGAGGAAAACACGACGAGGGGCCTCCTTGAGTGTAAGGCCCTCTATCGTTTGAGTGCACACTTGCACGCCTGAAGCCCGTCGCAGCGCATCCCGGAGCTCAGTGGTGCTAGCCATCAGGCGCCTTGTGGCCCTTGTGATAACAAAACGGTCTTGAGCTGCTGTTGTGGATTGAGGACGACCTGACACTAAATGTGTCAGCTGATTCCTCCTCCATATTCAGGGCACGTCAATTTCGTTTACTCTAAAGGTGCGTCCACTCTTGTATCAGATCACTCTATCTGTATCATGATAGGCCTTGTGAAAACAGAGCTCTGTATCAAGATCGTGTATCAAATATGATACAATGATCGGATCGGGGATGTTCCCACCGAGAATCGGTCTTTTGCCGTCGCATCAGGGGGAAGATACGTGATACAGATACGGGCAGTGTGGACGGAGCGTTTCCCCGATCAGCACTCCGTATCATCGCCTCGTGTGCTGCGCATGCTCAGAACCCCCGTTACTCTTCCCTTCGGCCGTACCCTTCCGGCTTAATTTAGTTTTGCATCAACCTTTGTCTGGGGATCTTGCGATCTGAAGAAAAATTGATTCGGAGTGGTCCATGGAAAATGTTCAACAGATGGTAAGTTATAATCAACAAAAGACCGTTTTGTAGAACCCAAAGGATCCGCACCATTGTAATCGACTGAAAAAGAATGACGCATAAGAAGAAATCGCAAAGACATTGGGAACCCTATTGAAATGTGCAAAAAAAATCTCATCGTGGCTCATAGAAGAGCTGGAGAGCCAACACTCAACAGATGATACATGATGCTTGTTGTTTAAAGGGGCCTAACATCGAAGGTCATCGGCCCCACAGATGATACAAGACCGATGGGTGGAAAATTAACAGATACGCATATTTGATACAGAAATCTTTGATACAGATACGCTGATCCAATACAAGTGCGGACGCACCTTAACACAGTTTGCAACTCATGTCTGCGTTAGGCTCTCCTGGACTAATGCGGCGATGCGTGCCCGGTTAAACAGTGTGATGGATCGTCTAGGTGTGTTGACGGACAACATGCACCGAATGCGACCAGGCCGGAATAGGAGTGGTCTGCGCTTCCTCCGTACACAGCCGACAATGGGGTCACTGGAAAGTACGCGAGCATGCGTATGTTTCAAAACAATGCATTGTGCAACATCATGAATAGAAGTGTAGCAAGCTCATAACGTTTCTTATCCATACTATTCGTCATTATGCAAAACTTTTTACAATAATAATGATGCTATTTGCTTTACGTCCCACTAACTACTCTTTTACGGTTTTCGGAGACGCCGAGGTGCCGGAATTTAGTCCCGCAGGAGTTATTTTACGTGCCAGTAAATCTACCGACACGAGGCTGGCGTATTTGAGCACCTTCAAATACCACCGGACTGAGCCAGGATCGAACCTGCCATGTTGGGGTCAGAAGGCCAGCGCCTCAACCGTCTGAGCCACTCAGCCCGGCGCAAAACGTTTCTGAAGTGTATCTATACCTTTGTGCATTTTCTTCAGGTGTTTTTTATTTATTCATTTAACAATCTGGCTCAAACTGAGCTTGTTCAGGTTCTTATTGGGATTGTTCCCATTCAAAGAATTTAACAGAGAAGTCGGATGGCGTAATGTCTCGTCCAGGTGACGACTGACACGTGTGGCCTCGGGTTGTTTTGATATTTTCTGTTCCCCAGACGTGGCCTCTTACTTCGTTGTTCCTTGTTCTGGCTACAGTCATCGTTTATGTGAGAGAAGTGCCTTGTAGACACACAAGTCATACTCATAGCTGTGTCATTCTTTTCGCCTGGCGGTTCACGGGACACCCAGTTGCTTGAGGACCGAGCTCGATAGCTGCAGTCGCTTAATTGCGGCCAGTATCCAGTATTCGGGAGATAGTAGGTTCGAACCCCACTGTCGGCAGCCCTGAAAATGGTTTTCCGTGGTTTCCCATTTTCACACCAGGCAAATGCTGGGGCTGTACCTTAATTAAGGCCACGGCCGCTTCCTTCCCACTTCCAGCCCTTCCCTGTCCCATCGTCGCCATAAGACCTATCTGTGTCGGTGCGACGTAAAGCAACTAGAAAAAAAAAGTTGCTTGAGGCACAACTCTTATTGACGACCGAACGCAGGCCGACCCTCTCGGCATATCAGTGTAGGCCTGTCGTACAGATTCCAAGTAAAACTGGATGTACTGTAAACTAGAAGCGTCGTTGTATTTCTAATCTTACATTATCTGTTGAAACTCACCGTCTCCTTGACTGAATGGTTTAGGAGGTACCAGTTTCGATTCCCGACCGGGCCATGGATTCTGTCATTTGGTATGGGCTAAATCAAATGTATTACTTTTATTGATCTGTCTGTGTATGTGTAGGTCCGGTGATGGTGATGTCGGAAGGGACAGAAACTATGGAGGTGTTTACTTTGCTCTAATGAGAGGAGACAGGCAGGTTATATTATAAAGTATTTCTCGGTCAGTCTAGCAACTTCACCCACGTCTTGTCTTCTGATATAGTGAACCCGAGTGACTTAGGCCCATAGTCAGTCATGATTTGATCGGTAAAATAATATGGTACATTTATTGAAATACAGAGGAGTGTATTTGAAAATATTTCGTTTAGGTAATGTCGAAATCAGAGCGAAGGAAGGACGACAGACTGGAGCCTGACGGATTAGCTCAACACGACAACTTTTCGCTACTTCACAGCAGGGAATATCATTAGTTGGCGTACAAGGAAATACAGAGTCCACAAATAAGTCTTGGTCAGAAAGAGGAAGGGGGAGAGTCATACAAAGAAAACTCACCACATGAGTAAGACCTTGGGATATTTTTGGTAGGACGGAAATTCCATGACCTCATGGAAAAGTACAGCGGCTGAGTGTACGTTCGCTAGCCTAAGTTCGAGCAGGTGGAGATTTAAATCACGTGACCGCTTGCCGGCCAATAGTAAAAATTTGATGGGAGACTCAGTGATACCATCTTAAGGAATGATGGATGAGATATTTTCGTAACTACAAAAGTAATCAGTAATAAATTATTATGAGTACACGGATGGGTGTACTGGATTTATTAGAGGTCATGCATGGAAGAATAATCAATACTTATTGGCAAATTAATTAAATTGAAGGCTGGATTTCTTGGAAACCGGACAGCTTGAATCTCATTGGCTGAACGAAGACCACGTTGTCAGGGACGCTTACGAAGGCGCGAAATGTGAGGAGCGAAATCCACCCATATCTCCTAAATCTGTGATCACCAGGAGTTCATATTTTATCCAGCAGATATGCTAGCGGAGTGGATTAATTTGATGTAAATTTTAACTTCCAATTCGGAGTGCAAGTACCGATATTAAAAAAATCCACCCCCTCCCTAAGGGGCATGACGTCAACGAATCCGCGGGAAAAAGGCTTCATCCATATATACGGGGCAAGGGATCCTCGCCAGCACACTTGTCTTGAATCGTTGGAGCTGAATTGACGGTCGCCAGCACACGTGAATTGAATATCGGGAGCTGAACTGTTGGTCGCCGCTAACTTAGAATTCTACGGACGTACAGTCATTTAATGGCGCGAGCATCCGCCAGTGTTTGTAAAATGTGATCGCGCTCAAGCAACAGGGATTAGAAAATGTTAACGTAGGACAGTGTTTGTCATTTGGGAATATCAGTGACGTAAAGTAATTACCCTGCAAGAGAGTAGTATAAATTATATCACCATAAGTACGTGCATAACAGACTGTGTGACGAACAGTACTTTAAGGAAGTAGTAGCCTGTACTTAGCTATACCGAACCGATGTTATGAACACGTCAAGAATGCCGTATAAATCGGGCGTATCGCGACGGGCGTAATAGTTGACACCTCGTCGTACGTGTCCAGGTCCATTGTGCGGTAGGTGGATGAAGATTAAATAGTGTAAATATATTAAATTCTTGGGTCTAGGATAGAAATTTGTTGTATCCAAGTTAATGTATACAGTGTTAACGTTGTAAATGGTGAAGGTTTGTGGTAGTCAAGATATGAGTGTAAAATGATAATGTGCCAGGAAATCTTTTGTGAAACTACGCCATCAAGGATGGAGGAGTAAAACGCAGAGAGGGGCCGGATGGAGCCTCTCGTCTGCAAAGCTGCAATGGAATACCGATAACTAAGATGAGTACTAAACTGTAAATAATATTTGGGAAATGTTATCGTGATGGGAAAAATGGAAATAATTTGATTATACTTGGTTACCTTCTGTAACAAGATGGGTCGCTTAACGACCCCATCCTAAATTTGTAGCACGGACAGTAGTAAATCATAATAATGTAAATAATCGGGTCTTTTATGTATTCAGTTTGTGGGAGATGTAAATTTGTATATATAGTGTAGTACGTTAAGTCATGCATGCATTCATATTTTCTTTGTAGTCGATAATTTTCTTTACATTTGATTTTGGTTATGCTAGTTAAATAAGACCCGATATGTGCTTTTATGTTTTGTCAATTTTAACGAGCCATTTAATGACATGGAAGGAAAATCCAGCTTCGCCATACCAAGTGGTTTTGTTGTAATTAATATGGTCATATTTTCAAAGTGAAGTTGTTAAATTTGTGAGATGCGATTAATATAATGATTTCCAAGTAAATCATATCTGGAGTGTTTAGTGCCAGAATAAATCGAGTTTGTACAAGGGGTTATGCGTTAAACATATTACGAGTGGACTACCGAGTAACAGGCGAATTATTTTTTTTAAAATAATAATAATAATAAATAAATAATATAAATATTCTTTTTTAAGGAAGATATTTTTTTTTCAATATGATTTGGATAATAATAATTTATGGGATCAAGTGTTGAGTTTATTGGGAATCATTTAATGACGGGATGTCGTTTTTTTATTTCGGAATTAAAGTGCGTGGTAATTTAATTTGGTCAATTAATAATATTGAAATGTAAATCGGTGCTAATAATCCGTACATGTTAATGAACGTGTGGTTTAAATTACGGTCCAATATTTTTTTACGTATAAATGTCGCGTTTTGAAGTTGCGATTCATTAGCCGGAACATGTAGTGCTAATATTACGAGACCATGATTGTCAAAATTTGGTAAATATAATTTCAAGATGTTACGATTATTTGTGGAGAATGAACTAAAGCGTAGATCAAAATGAAATAGAATATGTGAAAGAATCTGCAGTCAGATAATAAAAGGTCGTACGATGTCAGAAATGATTAAATAAGTCAGTTGATAATTCTGTGAGAAATAAATGAATCGAGGAATATTGAGATAGAGAGGAAAATAAATTCCGTACGAGAGACACTTAGGATATTGATATGAGTGTAAAATGTACGGGCAGTGTCACAGAGAAATACTGAGTTACGCAGCGGGTAGAATTCGAACCCGTGACAGCATGTACGAAATAAATAGACTGCACAGCTGTTCGTTGAGATACAACGGATTTAAGGATAATGAGAGTTCAGATTCCACATAAATGGTCGTATATTGTATTCATTGTAATGACGAGCGAGGACAATCATGATGTCGTGATAATAATAATAATAAATATTGCAGATAAAGGATTGGACCGCCTTAATTAATAGAGCGTTGATAGGATGTTAAACGGGAATCTAAATGATAATATGCAACCGATAATAATAATAACAATGTAAGGACGATGTTAAATCATCGCGGTCAGATTAATAATAATTGTCATAATAATAACTGTAATGATGTCGTTGGTTGATCAGTGAAATGTTTGTAATTGCACCGATGTCTTAATATATATGTTTTGGCGTAAGTGACCGGTTCATTAATAATAATAACCTTTTAAGTGACGTGAATAATAATAATATCTTGGGTCACCTATTCATTAATAATAATAATAATAATAATAATATCTTGAGTCACCTATTCATTAATAATAATAATAACCACGAGAGGGATATAATAATAATAACAGTAATAACCACTTGGTGTTTGCATCCCGCATAATAATGATGATATTAATCAAACGTGACAGTGCCAGGAACCGTTGAGGAATAATAATAATAATAATAATAATAATAATAATAATAATAATAATAATAATTTCGAGGATGATAATTTCGTGGATTAAATTATTTGGTGACAACATCCCTCTATTCGTATGTTTGAATAATGAGAGTGATAATATTAGAATCATTTTGGTACCTCTTTATCGTACGGTTTCCATACGGGACGATGTTGCATACTTGGCGTGTTTGTTTATTTCGCTCGCGATGCGAGGGGGGCCATTGGCACGGTATTTCCCACCGCTTCTCGTTATCTCATCTGTGGCAGTAGTCTACTGAGGCTAACTGGTGACAATTCAGATCACATGTAAATAATATGTAAATGCTAATTCATTGGTATGGCACCAGCTGGATATCGTAAGATAGGAACTGTCCGTGGAATCCAGTTTTCGCATTTCACGAGAAACATTACCCAGTCCGAGTACCGGTCTCGGAAAAATGTATATAGCCGGAGTACATCATCTTAGTTAAATCGGGAAGCCGACCGTAACATGGGTTATGCTCGGGCTCCCGATAGAAGGAAGCTATATCCTTGAGTAACGGTTCGATTCAAATGGAATCGATCCGTAAATTATACCTCCAAAATGTCATTTTATTTCAGAAGCAACACAGCAAGATATTGGTACCACTTGCGGTATGGCAAGTGATTTATATATGTAACATGTGTGTAAATTCAAATATTGTTGCCACGTGTATCAAAGTTTTATACGTCAAATGGCGTAATAAACCGCTCCTTCTGGCAAATTATTTCAAAGGAAACCACTCTCATAATCTTTTTATTGTAGTTAGATGATGCCCTTTTTAAAGTAACAGTCACTTCCTAGTCCTATCATGGAGTCCTTAAATTCAAGTTACAATCGAGCCTTCCCCCCTTTTAATTTTAAGTTGCTCCGTTCATCCCCGTGTTCTATTATGCCGTTATATTTATATTTGATGATTTAAATAATGAACCGACACCCCTGAGATAAATGCTAGTCTGGGACTCGGGAGGTGGACGGGTGCAATAGGCTAGATCAGAGGTTTCAGAATTGCGACCCGCGAAGCCATATTTTGTGGCCCGCGACTGCTTTACTTTTTTTTTAATGTGAAGAAAATGTGCAAAAATTTTCCATAGCTCGTTCAAAAATATATTAACTTTTATACCCTTTATTTATAGAACTAATTTAATATTTCCTTGTTTATGTATTCACTTGCTCTGAATATATTATTCACACATTCACACATTCTTAACCATTATAAAACCATTATAAAATGGCTATGGGATCCACACCAATCCTTGAACTCCATGTCAACTTCACTGTGGACATTTGTATACAACGTAGCATCTAATGAATACCAAGAAATACTTTAATTGCCATTGGTGTAAGAAGCGGTTTCAAATCCTCTGGCCTCCGGGACCACTACACCACAGAGGCGGACGCTAAGATATCTTCTGCTAATATTCAGTGTATTTGGACTGGTTCGCTATAAACTTAGAATGGGAACAGAAATGTCTCAAAGTTGGTTTAAAAGTTTGGTGTGTTCAGTAGGAATACATGTCAGTTTATAAGAGGAAGAGCAAACATTCTGTCACTTTACCAATGTGGTAGAGTGTCGACTTCCCGATCCCAAGATAGCGGGTTCAAACCTGGCAGAGGTAGTCCTACCGCTGTACCGGTATGAACTACGAATGTTTTAAATGTCAACAATAAAATAGAATTTTTGAAGGACGAAAAAAAAAAAACCATTCGACACTCCACGTCGTACGATGTCTGCAAAAGATCTCTGGTGACACATTTGATGTTTACCCGACAAAATTCACTAAATCTCAGCCATAGACGCCCAAGAGTGTTTCGGTTTACTCGGTCTGCCATCTAGTGGACCAGGAGTAAAACGGATCGTCGAAATTGACGAGCTGACAGCGAGATGGCGTCAAATTGAAATGTCTGCACACGGTAGCTGAGGCAATACGATTATTATTATTATTATTATTATTATTATTATTATTATTATTATTATTATTATTATCACTGTGTTGTTCTCTACACTTGAGAATTTTGTACCATAATTCGTGTTTTTCTCATACTATGTGTACAAAGGTCGAAAACACGCCCAGTTCGATTTCTGTTTATGCTTACATCACGGGAATTTCTGAAACTCGCTATTTTTAATATTATTATTATTATTATTATTATTATTATTATTATTATTATTATTATTATTACACCGATCAGCACTTGACATTGATATGGCCAAGTTTGATGTCCACCGGCCCCGTGGTGTAGGGGTAGAGTGCCCCCGCTTCGATTCCCGGCCGGTCAGGAATTCTTACCGCAAAACAGAGGAATTAACCATAGGCAGTTAAAATCGACGGCCGGCAGGCAATTGAATCGAGGGCCCTCTGAACCAAAAATCAGTGCGCTGACCACTATGCCATCTGTTTAGTACACAGGGGCGACCAAAACAAGAAAGTCACACTTCTCCGTCAATATGAGCTGCAATGGGGAAACTATATGTTGTGCCATGCTCTTTTACTGTAAGGGGAATGTGATTGTTCGACAAACTTACAAATATTAGTTATGTATGTGTACGTAAACTTTTGCGTCTTAACGTACCTGACGGCGATCAGCGCTGATAACAACAGCTGAAGCAACTGCTTGAAAATGTCTTCCGACATCGAGACAACCGAAACTGATGTAAACAAAGAATATCGTGTATCCATCCGCTGTTTTCGCGTTGATTGGAGAATGACCGGGCAATTTGCGAGCACATGGCAAGAGCCACGTGGGGTTCTCTAGGAACTGTCATTACCTTGTCTGATTGTCACGATTACATCAGACTGTTGCTGGATGCCACTGACGTCAACATGTAGATGAAATGCAATTATGGTATTATGGATACGAAGCAAATTTTATTCACTGCCCGCGAGAAATAAACTATAAGCGAATGACATCACATCTGGATATTTAACACCTCAGAAAAGAAATATATTACGGAAGATTGGTGGATCTGAGGTTATGCCCTAAATGTAAATACGTAATAAATCATTCACAGCAGCACGTGTAAGGAACAATTTACTTATGATATTTTATATTTAATATTTCAATTAAATTAACGCCTAGAAGGCACATGTAGTTTTGAAAAGGTATTATGAAAGACAATTTTAAAAGTTTTTTTTTCCAACCCTTATCCCGTTTTCCTACGGGGTCGGGTATGAGGCATGAGGTGAGATGAATCTGTCGTGGTGGGTTTTTATGACCGGATGCCCTTCCTGACGTCAACCTCATCAGAGGAGTTAATGAGATGAAATGAATGACGTGATATATAATAGTAGCGAGAGGGTGAAGCCCGGTGCCGGCACATAGCCTACTCCTGTCGAATAGCACCAAGGGGTCTGTTCAAGGCTTAATGTCCCCATCCGACGGACGAATCACCATCAACAGCGTCATATGCCCTCACTGCATATGAGCACTGCGGAGAGGTTTGGAATTTAATCCAGGCTTTTGGCACGCAATCTAGTGATTATAAATTGTATACTACAACATCCTCTACCCTGCCGGCCAACATTTTGAAGGTGATTTTTTTTTCGACCGACGGGACTCGAACCAGCTAACCTCGGTGTCAGACCGTTTAGACTTCAACGCCTTAACGATCATGGCCACCAGGCGGGCTAAAAACAATTTTAAAAGTACTTTACGTAATGAGAATCTGATAAAGGGCGAACTCTTTCGAAGTCGGATTCCTCCCTCTCGTCTTTCTCACTGTTGTTCGTATCATTCGAATTAATGACAAGACGATAAATACTCATATCACACAGACTGTCCGCATCCCAGTATCTCAGTCTTCCGTCACCACGTGATACACATTACAGCTGTTACTCACCGAAGTCTCATTAACATTCTGATTTCAATTTTATTATTACGGGAAACGTATCCATTTACCAAGCTCCAGACTAACTCTATGGAGGTGAATGGAGATAAAGTTTCCATCGAGCCTTCGCGAACGGGCGATGTCATTTTGGTTAAAGATCCAATACGGTGCCAACGGACAACGTCATAGATGCTAGAAGTTCAACATGGCGGGTCAAGCATGAATACCCGGCATTCTTCAGATTGAATTACTTGCTTATATTGATGACAATCAATCGGTTATTGCATATTATTCTGACTGAAATTATTTGAGAAATTATATTTTGGACATTGTGTACGTTGGGTCGCAGTACGCTACGAACTATTTTGATGTCTCCGCTCACGCGTTCTGCGGTAGCATCAACCAATAAACGTTAACATGAACACGTGCTCATGTTTACAGTATGGCTGTTTTTCCCCAAACCAGGTGTGTCCTCAATGCTGAGTTTTGTAAAAAAAAAAAAAAAAAAAAAAAAAAAAAAAAAAAAAAAAAAAAAAAAAAGCGTTTGATCCGAACTTGAAAATGAGTAAATCCCTTATTTCCCCCAAAACTTATGTACACTCAGGGACTGACGCTGTTCGTTTCCTGCTGCCCCATGCTTCCGCGAGATGGTGTTAGAAAGCCTAACCCAGTTACGACAGATAGTGATGTAGAACTTAATGTTAAAAGACAACCTCCGTGCCTGGATTAAGCCCATCTGGTGGCCATGATCGTTAAGGCGTTGAAGTCTAAACGGTCTGACAGCGTGGTTAGCCGGTTCGAGTCCCGTTGGTCGAAAACATTTTCATTATCAGAATGTTGACCGACAGGGTAGGGGAGATGGTGGTGTACAATTTCTAATCACTAGATTGCGTGCCAAAAGCCTACGTTAAATTCCAAACCTCTCCTCAGTGTTCATATGGAGTGAGACCATATGACGGTGTTGATGGTAATTCTTCCGTCGGATGGAGACGTTGAGCCTTGAGCAGACCCCTTGGTACTATTCGACAGGAGTATGCTATGTGCCGGCACCGGGTTTCACCCTCTCCCACCCTACTATCATATACTACGTCATTCATTTCATCTCATTTACTCCTCTGATGAGGTTGGCGTAAAAACCAGCCACGACAGATTCATCTCACTTGATACCCAACCCGTAGAGAAAAGGGACAAACTAGAAAACCTGCTTTCTTCATTTTCCCAAGTAACACCGTGAGCATCTGAAGAGAACAAAAGAAAGTGGAAGCAGTACCCGGCTCAGCTGGAGACGTCGCGCCGGTCCCTTAGGAACAGTGGCGTTTTAAAGACGGCCTAACCTGTAGCATGTTTCTGTGCCTCTGACCTTCCATTAGCTCCGCCTCTCTCATATTGTTGCCGCTCTACACAAAGACAGTATCCAGGAAGTTGTGAAGTTCTATTTTCCAGTCAGTTTCATACTCGTAATGAGGCGTTTTGAAATCGCTTATGCTGAACGACAAAACCAGAAGACAATATTAAGTAAATTCCAAAACTAATTAACTATGTTTGTTCCACTGGTAATTACAAATATTCGAAACTGGAGGAAACTAACACACGAAAAGAAATTGCAAACTGTGAACTACAAACTTGCTAACGTTCAGTGCAGTATTCAGGGTCAGTCCACAGAAAATAATCTACCATTCTTTCGCCAAAATGTCAATGTAAAATTTCAGATCCAGGTCCTTGGTCAAATTACGGGATTGTTGGGTAAAAAAGGGACATTTTATTCCCGAAATAAAGGTAGTAATTTTTATAAATCAATCCAAAAGTAAAAAAATTGGTGATAATGTCGAGGAAAGCAATATTTTCCTCACAACGAACTGGAAAGAGAATGGCTTCTTTGCTCCCTGCGAATGGAAATATTTATTATTTTTCCATTCTAAATCTCCCTTTCCATTTGGCGGAGACAGATTGAATAATTAATAATAAGAAACTATGGTAGCTTATTGTAGTCGTTCAAAATTCGTTGGGTCAGTAGATGCTCAGTTCAATAACAAACGCCATCGCTGCAAAGAAGTACTTCAAGGAATTACTGCAGTCATTAAATTTTTGGTGTGAAGAGTGCTCCCTTTAAGACGCTATAACGAAAGGATTGGTTCAGTGCAAAATGGAAATGATTCCAACTTCACAACATGTAAAGAATTATTCCAGCCTGTGTCCACAACAGAGGGTAACGCGAACCAAAATTCGGGAGAAGTTTCAGAGGAAAGAGGAAAGGGCTTTACCGTTCTTCTGCACTTACAATTTCATCGTCTAAAATTACAACGACAGTCAATATGGAATTTTACAAAATCTGACGTTACATTCCGGGTTGATTTCATCAGCACCGGAGAGCTATTTCGTGGCCTTGAGTCGTTGGTAACTTACTGTCATATTTCTACCTCTAATTATTTCTGGACAGGCTTGTTCAGGAAATTGAGAAAGAGTTATTTCAGGAAGGGTAATCACTGAGGTGTAACTACTTGGCATACCGGTTAGTCGTTCGGGGATCAGATGAGTTCACTGGGTGATAGGAATACAAATGAGATACACCTCGTGGGCCAGATCTTGCCATGCAGATGAATAACACAGTTGTACCGCATCTCCTGATGCAATTCGGTCCTCGTTTAGAGAACAATGGCGATGGAGGGCCCAATTTCCCGAAATGTGCTGCATTGAGTCGCATATGGGAAGTGATCTTTTACCAGTGGCGTGCACAGAACCCCATCTACCCCAGCGCTGCTGCAGTAAAGAACTTTGTATTAACGTTTTCTAATTATTCCTCAGAACGCTTTTTATAATGTTTAAAAAATTGCGAACATCTAAGCCAAGCCAAGTTCAGCTGTCTCAACAATCCGCTCGCACTACCGCAGTTCAGCTTCTCCAGCGAGTTGGGTTTCCTTGCCGGCGCAAAAGAGAGCTACCCCAGCGAAATTTAAGGTCGCCTGGGTGACGCATGCACTTGAAGGTTCCTTGTTCTGGGAGCTGGGCGGAGCTGTAGACCCTCCCTCGACAGCCATTTACGGCGACAGGCCAGCTAGCTTAGGTAAGGTAATGTTAGTTTTAATACTTGACACTCGAAGTTTTCAGCGCCACACACTAGAGACTGTAAGAAAAATAACAACATCTTAACAGTACAGCCACTTGAACATCCTCCTGCTAATAAAAATAGAGCCAGTATATGAAATCAATTTTAATACAGAAGAATATACTTCAGTCTTGGGTTTCGGCGTGTA
The DNA here is from genome assembly GCF_040414725.1 of Anabrus simplex. Classification (NCBI taxonomy): domain Eukaryota; kingdom Metazoa; phylum Arthropoda; class Insecta; order Orthoptera; family Tettigoniidae; genus Anabrus; species Anabrus simplex. The sequence continues at coordinate 234,508,385 of NC_090271.1, forward strand.
TACAGTTTTTTCGAGCAATTCATTGCTGGCATGTATAGAGTATGTGTTCCGACAGCCGCAGAAAAATACTTAGGTTGCCCAGCATGAACACCGAGTTAAGCGCGAATGGTTGTCTGTAGTGTTCCTCTTGGATTATAGGTGAAGGTTTCGCGAGTTCTGTGGCATTCTTCATGAATATAACGTGTGTTATACGTCGTGAGAAATATTTCCCCTCGTTTGTCGTTGATGCATGTACTGTGCACTCAGTATGCGAGTGAAACTATAACACTTCAGCGAGGGTAAAATACCAGTTAGATTTTGCTGATTAGTTTAGATTAGGCTTTTTAAGTAAAAAACAAATAGTCCCAGTGTATTTTTGTGAAAACCATGACTGTACTATCACGAAGCGTCACCGGGTGAAACTGTAAGTACATTGTTTAAAATCTACTCTAGTTAAGTTATGATGGTGTCATCACTGCCGTGGATATCGATTTGGAAGTATGTGCGAGCGTATGGTTGAAAACATTCTTGAAAGATCTTTCTCAGGTAGACCTTTCCACGAAAAACGTAGCTTTATAAAATGGTAATGTTGACTTCAGAGAGTGTAGTGGGGCTACGATTGTTTATATTTTTAAAAAAAACTTTTTTGCAGCTGGGGTAATGAATATGTTCACTACACGCCACTGCCTTTTACATACTGAGGTAACGGTGACATAAATCACAGACAAAAGTTACGAAAACCGTGTTAAATAGAGCCTTAACAAGGAGTGACTGTTGGAACAAATCACCCTGTTGGGTCTTGTCCTATAAAGCGACCGGTGTTCAGGTTACCAGGAGAATCCTCTCGGCTGTTACTAGACCGGGGCGCTGTATAGCTCCCCAGTTGTTGTCATGTAGGCTGAGTGGACCTCGAAACAGCCTTTATATTTAGGCAGAATCCATAACCTGACCGGTAACCGAACCCGAGCCTCGGGGGCAGTAAAAGATGCACTACCTCTAGACCGCACCGCCACCGTGACTTGAAATCCCTGAAAAAGTTCGGACGTTTTTTATAAACAAGGAAAGTATGATAAACTATACCTTATGTTCGTTTCTAATTTGTAAGAAAAATATAGCTAGTACGGAATAAATATAAAAAATTATATTATTTTGCCATTGATGCTTTCACGACCCGTACTTATAGACAAACGGTACAGGCCTACTACCTGCCTGAGTGGCTCAGACGGTAGAGCGCTGGCTTTCTGCCCATGTTGACATATTTGGTACTGTGTTAGCAGATTTACCTGCCCGTAAAACCGTAAAATGTAGTTGGTAGGCTTTTGGGCTTATGCCGTGTCAAGAAAATAAGGCGAACTTCTTTATTTTCTTGGTTTCCCATTTTCACACCAGGCAAATGCTGGGGCTGTACCTTAATTAACACCACGGTTAGTTCCTTCCCGCTCCTAGCCATACCTCCTCACCATAAGGCTAGGGTCACACTTGCGTGATTTCACGCTGAGTTACTGTGTGAAATCTCGCGTCAAAACACTAATTTGGACGGGACCGGCCACACACAGCGTGTTTTCCCGTTCAGTGCCTGGCCACACTTGCGGAATGAACACGCTGTGGTATTGTGCTCTTGTTTGAATATTTCGCATGGTCCATCCGCGTTCGGTTTGTACTCTCACTTTGCAAAATTGAATTAGACAGTGAATTAATCATTTTGGAGGTACAAAAGTACCCGTGCCTTTCCGATACAAGGGATCAAGAATTCAAAAACAGAGACATGAAGAGAAATAATAATAATAATAATAATAATAATAATAATAATAATAATAATAATAATAATAATAATAATAATAATAATAATAATAATCGTATGGCCTCAGCTACCGTGTGCAGACATTTCAATTTGACGCCATCTGGCTGTCTGCTCGTCAATTTCGACGTTCCGTTTTACTCTAGGCCCCCACTAGGTGGCAGACCGAGTAAACCGAAACACTCTTGGGCGTCTATGGCTGAGATTTAATTAATTTTGTCACCAGAGATCTTTTACATGCCGACATCGTACGACATGGAGTGTCGAATGGACTTTTTTCCGCCCTTCAAAAATCCGACTACCTCTGCCGGGTTTGAACCCGCTATCTTGGGATCCGGAGGCCGACACTCTACCGCTGATCCACAGAGGCAGCTACATGAAGAGAGATGCGTGTGGTTATCAGTAACGGGCGCTGTGTTGGAGGAGACATGTTTCTTTTGTTGATAGCATTTTTCAACAAACAGAAAAGCATTTTGAATGAGTTCAGGGACATTCTGTAATACTCAAAAATTTCTCTTGGTTGTCTTTTAGTTTATTGTGTAGAAGCACAAATTGTCCACTTGATGACCTGTTGCTAGGTAAACAATTGATAGGGAATCTGCCACCTGGTCGATAGTCCTATATTCAGATGAAATGAAATGTCGTATGGCTTTTAGTGGCGGGATATCCCAGGACGGTTTCGGCTCGCCAGGTGCAGGTCTTTTTTGACTCCTGTAGGCGACCTGCGCGTCGTGATGAGGATGAAATGATGATGAAGACAACACATACACCCAGCCCCCGGGCCATTGGAATCAACCAATTAAGGTTAAAATCCCCGACCCGGCCGGGAATCGAACCCGGAACCCTCTGAACCGAAGGCCAGTACGCTGACCGTTCAGCCAACGAGTCGGACCTATATTCAGATAACCGATGATGATGATGATGATGATCTCGGGGGCAGAGGTCAAAGCTGAGACGAAGTGTTTTTATTCATCTACATGTCAAATACAACTCAATATTTGTGAGGCAGAAGATGTATTTCAAGTTTTTTCATATCTAGTCTTCGTCATCCATGTGTTTTCAATTATAAACCCCAGGAAGAACGGCGCGATATGTCAACACAGGAAGGAACTCGTACCTTATACTGGAGAGACTAATTAAAATGTGCAATAAGTCTTTCATTAAAACTGATGGTGGGTTCGAATCCTATCGTCGGCAGCCCTGAAGACGTTTCCCCGTGGTTTCTCATTTTCTCACCAGGCTGTACCTTTAGGCCACGGCCACTTCCTTCCCAATCCTTGCCCTTTCCCACCGTTGTGTCGCCGAAAACCGTCCATGTGTTAGTGCGACATTAAACCAGGAGTAAAAAATAAATAACTACTGCCTGTAACCTCAACTTCCTCCTTCCTCCTTCAATTGTTACGACCTTTCCTTTACTGACGAAAGAATTTGTAAACATGGGTGATTCATGATATCGGGGGATTAGCATAGTGTGCTACTGGCATTCCACCCAGATGGCCGAGGTTCGAACCCAGCTTGGAATTTTCACCTGAAGAACGCAATCAAGTAGCATCAGAATAGCCATCGGGTTTCAAACCCCGACCAAGACCCCAAATGTGTCAAGTGACATCGGGATGGACATCCGGTGTCAAACACTGGCCAAGTGGCTCCGACGACCCAGAAATAGAAGCAGAGGAAAGTGAAAAGCCTAGGAGGAAGAAGAAGGGTTAGCATTCATTGTAAAAAAATAAATAAATCTCGAAGCTAATCAAACTGCCAAGACATTTCCATACGGGTCATGAGAGCACTTGCAGGAGTACCACGTAACTTCTGCAGTCTCTGGTCTGGTTGGCCCTCGGTCCTTAGGAATTAGCTTTCTGTAGGCTACAGAGTGGAAGTTAAAGGCTTCCATTACCCATAACCTCGCAGTGTATGGTTGTCCGTAGGCCCTCACGAATTAACTTGGTGTAGGCTGAGTGAACGTGAATGCCATGTACCTCTCCACGAGTAGAATAATCTCGTTGTCCGACTTCTCGACAACGAAGCGAACCGAGATCGCCTTTTAAACTAGACAACCCCACTGCCGAGTTTGCAGTATCACAATACATGATAAAATAGTGAAGACGCCAAATCATGAATATTAGAAGAACAGTCTTGTGAGTCAATCATTCCCAATTACCATGAATCCTAGATGTAAAACGAACGTTTTGAAGTATTTTCGTTTTGATCGTAGCTCAGAAATATCTAAAAATATCCATAGCAATGTCGGCTGATAAATAAATTGGCAATAATTTATCTAATTTAAGTTACAAACATTTCCAACAGAGGCTGTTAATGATTCTAGTAAAGAAGTGCCAGGCTGTCTTAAGATAGTTCCGCGAGGAGTTGTAAAACAACGGCACCCTGAAATGCCAGCGATATTAACTGTGGCGGAAAGAAGACTGCACTGCAGAAGTCCTGACTCCTCCACATGTGTCTTCTTGGACAACTTGGCAATCTTCCACTGCATGTAATGAGAGTAGAAGAAGCGAGTTTTATATTCATAGGTGGACGAATTTCTATCTCTTTCTCTATCTCTCTTTTACATACGGTGAGGGTTTGGCGGTAGTTTGAAGGGATATTATTATTATTATTATTATTATTATTATTATTATTATTATTATTATTATTATACATACATAGATTATCATTAAAGACTGTTATGCCTTTCAGCGTTCAGTCCGCAAGCCTCTGTGAATTTACTAAACGTCGCCACAATCCTCTATTTGCAACTAGTGCTGTGGCCTCATTTAGTTCTATACCTCTTATTTTTAAATCGTTAGAAACTGAGTCTAACCATCGTCGTCTTGGTCTCCCTCTACTTCTCTTACCCTCCATAACAGAGTCCATTATTCTCCTAGGTAACCTATCTTCCTCCATCCGCCTCAAATGACCCCACCACCGAAGCCGGTTTATGCGTACAGCTTCATCCATCGAGTTCATTCCTTTATCTCCTCATTCCGAGTACCATCCAGCCATTGTTCCCACCTGTTTGTACCAGCAATCATTCTCGCTACTTTCATGTCTGTCACTTCTAACTTATGAATAAGATGTCCTGAGTCCACCCAGCTTTCACTCCCGTAAAGCAAAGTTGGTCTGAAAACAGACCGATGTAAAGATAGTTTCGTCTGGGAGCTGACTTCCTTTTTACTGAATACTGTTGATCGCAACTGCGAGCTCACTGCATTAGCTTTACTACACCTTGATTCAATCTCACTTACTATACCAGACGTCATCACCTTGTTGCTCTAGGGAGCCGGTGTTACTTGCTCAGCTCGGGACGGCTGTTTGTCACGTGGCAAGAGAGCAGCGGACAGGCGGGTTGCATACCGTGCCCGTACTATACCTGGCCTGCAGTACGTACTACGTCATGCACTTCCCCTACTTCTTCCCCTGATTGCTCGCAGAGATGCTCTCATTCCTCGAGAGCGGGGAGCAAACAAGCTCCGAAGGCATTTCGCTCTCGATTGACGATGCCTGTACTATACTACCATCCTGGGAGTACACACAACCTAAATACTTGAAACTATCGACCTGTTCTAGCTTTGTATCACCAAACTGGCATTCAATTCTGTTGAATTTCTTACCTACTGACATCAATTTAGTCTTCGAAAGGTTAATTTTCATACCATACTCATTGCACCTATTTTCAAGTTCCAAGATATTAGACTGCAGACTTTCGGGACAATCTGCCATTAAGACCAAGTCGTCAGCATAGGCCAGACTGCTTACTACATTTCCACCTAACTGAATCCCTCCCTGGCATTTTATACATTTCAGCAGATGATCCATGTAAACTACGAACAACAAAGGTGAAAGATTACAGCACTTGTCTAACCCCCGTAAGTACCCTGAACCAAGAACTCATTCTACCATCAATTCTCACCGAAGCCTAATTGTGAACATAAATGCCTTTGATTGATTTTAATAATCTACCTTTAATTCCATAGTCCCCCAGTATGGCGAACATCTTTTCCCTCGGTACACTATCATATGCCTTCTCTAGATCTACGAAACATAAACACAACTGCCTATTCCTCTCGTAACATTTTTCAATTATCTGGCGTATACTGAAAATCTGATCCTGACAGCCCCTCTGTGGTGTGAAACCACACTGGTTTTCATCCAACTTCCTCTCAACTACTGATTGCACCCTCCCTTCCAAGATGCCAGTGAATACGTTGCCTGGTACACTAATCAATGAGATACCTCGATAGTTGTTGCGATCCTTCCTGTTCCCTTGCTTATAGATAGTTGCAATTACTGCTTTTGTCCAATCTAAAGGTACCTTACCAACACTTCATGCTAATATTACTACTCTATGAAGCCATTTCATCCCTGCCTTCCCCCCACTTCAGGTCTGATTTCATCTATTCCTGCTGCCTTATGACAATGGAGTTTATTTACCATCCTTTCCACTTCCTCAAGCGTAATTTCACCAACATCATTTTCCTCCTCCCCATCAGCTTGGCTGTTCGCAACACCATCAGGAAGATTTCCTTTTACGTTGAGAAGCTGTTCAAAATATTCCCTCCACCTATCCAGTGATTCCCTGCGATCTATTATGAGTTCACCCGAATTACTCAAAACACTGTTCATTTCCTTTTTCCCTCCCTTCCTAAGATTCTTTATTATTGTCCAAAAAGGTTTTCCGGTTGCTTGACCTAGCCTTTCCAGGTTAATACTAAAATCTTCCCACGACTTATTTTTGGATTCAACAACTATTTGTTTCGCTCTGTTTCTTTCATCTACGTACAAATACCTCTCTGCCTCGGCCCTTGTTTGGAGCCATTTCTGATAAGCCTTCTTTTTACGTTTACAAGCTACTTTCACTTCATCAGTCCACCCAGATGTTCGCCTTTCCCCATCTTTACACACAGTTGTTCCTAAGCATTCCCTTGCTGTTTCTACTACAGCATCCTTGTATGCCACCCATTCTCTCTCTATATCCTGAACCTGCTTACTGTCTACAGTTCGAAACTTCTCACTAATCATATCCATGTACTTCTGTCTATTTTCCTCGTCCTGGAGATTTTCTACCCTTATTCGTTTGCAGACAGATTTTACTTTCTCTACCCTAAGCCTAGAGATACTTAGTGCACTACAGATCAGATAGTGGTCTGTATCATCGAAAAATCCCCGGAAAACTCGTACATTCCTGACAGATTTCCTGAATTCGAAGTCTGTTAAGATATAGTCTATTATGGATCTGGTACCCCTAGCCTCCCATGTGTAGCGGTGAATAGCCTTATGCTTGAAGAATGTATTTGTAACAGCTAAACCCATACTAGCACAGAAGTCCAGCAAACGCTTCCCATTCCCATTAGCTTCCATATTTTCCCCACATTTACCAATCACCCTTTCGTATCCTTCAGTTCTATTCCCAACTCTCGCATTGAAATCGCCCATTAGCACACTATTCTATCCTTGCTGTTGACCCTGGCCACGATGTCACTTAATGCTTCATAAAACTTGCCAACTTCATCCTCATTTGCACCCTCACATGGTGAATACACTGAAACAATTCTCGTCCTAATTCCTGTAACTGACAAATCAACCCACATCATTCGCTCATTAAGTGCCTAACAGAAACAGTTCTACTTTCTTTCTTCTATAAGCCCCATTAATGTTGATAGCTCCCCATCGAATTCCATTTCGTTCGCTAAGTTGTTTCCAAGGAGTCCCTCGCCTGTCAAATGGGAGTGGGACTCCATTACTCCCATAGGCCCGAGGCTTGCTTAAAATGTTCCTAGCTCGGTAAATTCATGAAGCAGTATGCTACTCTACTTGCACATAGTCCAAGTGAGGATCTCTCCTCTAACCGGTTATGGACCGCCGGTGGATTGTATAGTCCTAACCGTCTGAGCACAAGGGGGGCCATGACTTAGAATATGTCCGAGATGCCCACTCCCATTCCATAGCAACTGGTATCCCGACTCTCAGGACCACTTACCAGGCCACTCAGCCGTTGCCCATGGTTCACGAACTAGAACGTGACTACAGTAACCCACGCCATGAACCATTATTATTATTATTATTATTATTATTATTATTATTATTATTATTATTATTATTATTATTATTATTATTATTATTTCTTGTGGCTATTTCTAGCCGGGTGCAGTCCTTATAAGGCAGACCCTCCGATGAGTGTGGACGGCACCTGCCATGTGTAGATGACTGCGTGTTATTGTGGTGGAGGATAATCTTATGTGTGGTGTGTGAGTTGCAGGGATGTTGGAGACAGCACAAACACCCAGTCCCCGAGCCAAGGGAATTAACCGTTTAAAGTTGCGTTAAGGTTAAAATCTCCGATCCGGCCTGGAATCGAATCCGGAGCCCTCTGAACCGAAGAGCACTGCACTGACCATTCAGCCAAGGAGCCGGACGTTTGAAGGGATGAAACAGCGAGTTTATGTAGTATCAACTGAAAGAAGAATTGTTTCAACCGCTCGAAGAATTACGAATAAAAATGTTTTTGGCTTTACGTCCCACTAACTACTTATGCGGTTTTTGGAGACGCCGAGATAACAGAATGTAGTCGCGCGGGAATTCTCTTTACGTGCCAGTAAATCTACCGACACGGAGCTGACGGAGCACTTTCAAATACCACCAGACTGAGCCAGGATCGAACCTGCCAAGTTAGGGTCAAAAGACCAGCCAGCACCTCAAGCGTTTGAGCAACTCAGCCCGGTGAAGAATTTCTATGAAAGGCCAGGGAATTCATCGTCGGTGGGAAAGTTTAAATACCTCCTAGGCACCGTTACGTTCATTTATAGCGCCGTGAGCCCCAGCACCTTGCGTTATTATTTTTATTTAATTCTACTTGTTTAGACAGTTGAAGGGTATTTAAAATAGCTCTTATCTATAGAAACAGTCTTCTGATTTTTCACATTTTTATACTTTTTCTACAGGACAGAAGTATGTGCAATAGTTTTCTTAACTCCACCTGCAATAGATTATCTCAGCTCTTGTTTCTGATCTCAAGAGCGGGTAGAGGAAAATAATTAGTGTCAGGCAGTCAGCTGGTCGTAAAACTTGTTGCGCTATTCTCTGACAATCTTGTGTCAAAATACTAGGGCGGCCGCTAGAAGCGGCGCGCAGTCTTGTCACCCAAAAAAGCACGATAAATCGACAGGACTTCCTTACAGTTCTGGACGTGTAGGGCTAAAGAAGCAAGTTCAGAAAATTAGGATTGCTACCTGGAACAGGGACAGAAAAAAGTTAAAAACTTACAGGGCCTATGAAAAAAAAGTCAACATTGCCTCTATTCAGAAAACCAATTGCAAAGGTTCAGAATGTATCATACTGATAGGAAGAGGAACTGTACTCGACGAACGTTTTAAAAAGAAGCTGCAAGAAGCGAAAAGAGTGAAAGATTAAATCTTGACTTTTTTTTTACGTCGCATCGACACAGATAGGTGTTATGGCGAACATGGGATAGAAAAGAATTAGAAATCGGAAGGAAGCGGCCGTGGCTTTCACTAAGTCACAGCCCCAGCATTTGCCTGGTGTGAAAATGGGAAACCACGGAAAACCATCTTCAGGGCTGCCAACAATGGGGTTCACCCACTATCCCCCGAAAGCAAGCTGATAGGTAGGTGGCGTAAATATCGCAATCACTTGCTCAGTATCTTAGCCATCAAACTTGTTTTGAAAATGAAGTGGTGATTGTTTCAAGAGGAAGTACAACTTAGCAACCATCCTCTATTAACACTAATCAGAGAGAAACAATGGTAGGGGTCCAACACTTCGAAAAATGAAGACATCGGGCAAAGAAAGACAAGGGTCACGAAGAGTTTGAAAATGAAAGACTCCCTAGGCATGTAATGCTCTATTTCCGTCGGAGTTGGAAAATAACAATAGTTGACAAAGGGAGGTCGGATAGGATAGATGAAAGTGTGGAGTCTAGCACAAGTAAGTGGAAGTAACGTCAGTATTCAGGCAGGGTACCGTGGTTGCCAACCCACGATCCCCTGGCCCCTTTTAGTCACCTATTAAGACTGGTAGGGGATACCTTGCGTATTATTCTACGTTAAATAGATATATTTTGCTATTTGCTTTACGTCGCACCGACACAGATAGGTCTTATGGCGACGATGGGATAGGAAAAGGCTAGGAGTTGGAAGGAAGCGACCGTGGCCTTAATTAGGGCACCGTCCCAGCGTTTGCTTGGAGTGAACATTGGAAACCACGGTAAACCATCTTCAGGGCTGCCAACAGTGGGATTCGAAGCCACTATCTCCCGGATGCAAGCTCACAGCTGCGCGCCCCTAACCGCACGGCCAACTCACCCGGTGCACGTTAAATATCAGCATATATTCGGAAGTATTGAGAGACATTGAGGTACCCTAGCTAATTGTAGTTCATTTATTTTCTTTCACCAATTTCTGACAGATGGCGCGATTTCACAAAATCAGAACCAAATAAGTGTATGGATACGTACAGAGCTTTTCTAAAGCTGTTACTGCCCTTGTCCCGAAGTACTGCAATTCTTTCCCGACACTCCCTAATGGAGGTGAGCTGCATGTACCTTTCTAACCACATACAGTACGAGCCATCTCTGGCAGTACCGGAAATCGCACTCCGGTCACGCAGGAAGGCGCTAGTAGAGCAGTACGAAGGTGAGGCTGTATTCTACCTGAAGGCAAGTCCGAACCTCCGCAGAGGTGTGCCTGAGCCGGAGTTTACGTACGGTAGGGTCGCCAGTTCCATTCCGCTCCTCCATTCCCTTACCCCCCACCAACAGCGCGAGGCAATCCATCCACTTCTTGACCACGCCCAATGTTGCTTAACTTCGGAGATCTCACGGGATCCGGTGTGTCAACACGGCTACGAAGATTTGTTCTTTACACCAGACATTGGCTCTTAAGGGAGACACATTGGACTGTGACGGAGCGGATTTTGGTAATGATGAGGACACCGGCCCAGGTGAAATGAAATGTCGTATGCCTTTTAGTGCCGGGATATCCCAGGACGGGTTCGGCTCGCCAGGAGCAGGTCTTTCTATTTGACTCCCGTAGGCGACCTGCGCGTCGTGATGAGGATGAAATGATGATGAAGACAACACACACACCCAGCCCCCATGCCGTAGGAATTAAGCAATTAAGGTTAAAATTCCCGACCCGGCCGGGACCCTCTGAACCGAAGGCCAGTACGCTGACCGTTCACCCAACGAGTCGGATACCGGCCCAGGTGTTTCTTGACAACACACGTCAATATGTTACTTCTTTACGAATCTGTATTACGAATTATGTATCCGCGTACCGACATAACCTACTCCAAGAACACAAGAAATAACAGACTTCTTGTCTTAAGCCTCCGATAATATCAGTGTCAAAGTATTTCATATTCAAAATACGGAACAACAGCATTAATATTTCGTGACAGGACAGTGGCTGAGAATCTCGAAATGATGGAGTGAAAGTACCTCACGGGGACCTAGCTGTAAATATCAGTCGCGTGCGGTGAATATATTCATTACCCCAGCTGCAAAAATATTTTTTTTTTAAATATAAACAATCGTAGCCCCACTACACACTCTAAAGTCAACATTGCCACTTTATAAGGCTGCGTTTTTCGTGGAAAGGTCTACCTCAGAAGACGCTCGCACATACTTCCAAACTGATATCCACGGCAGTGACGACACAATCATAACTTAATCTATAGCAGATTTTAAATAATGTACTTACAGTTTCATCCGGTGACGCTTCGTGATAGTACAGTCATGGTTTTCACAAAAATACACTGGGACTATTTGTTTTTTTTACTTAAAAAGCATAATCTAAACTAATCAGCAAAATTTAACTGGTATTTTACCGTCGCTGTAGTTTTATAGTTTCACTCGCATATTGAGTGTACGTGCATCAACAACAAACGAGGGGAAATATTTCTCACGACGTATAACACACATTATATTCAAGAAGAATGCCACAGAACTCGCGAAACCTTCACCTATAATCCAAGAGTAACACTACAAAAATTCACTATATACCACCATCACAGACAACCATTCGCGCTTAACTCTGTGTCCATGCTGGGTTACCTAAATATTTTTCTTCGGCTGTCGGAACACACACTCTACACATGCCATCAATGAATTGCTCGAAAAAACTCTACACATGCCGAAACCCAAGACTAAAGTATATTCTTCTGTATTAAAATTGATTTCATATACTGGCTCTATTTTTATTAGCAGGACGATGTTCAAGTGGCTGTACTGTTAAGATGTTGATATTTTTCTTGCAGTCTCTAGTGTGTGGCGATGAAGACTTCGAGTGCCAAATATTAAAACTAACATTACCTTACCTAAGCTAGCTGGCCTGTCGCCGTAAATTGCTGTTGGGGGACGGCCCACAGCTTCGGCCCGCTGCTAGGACAAGGAAGCTTCAAGTACATGCGTCACCCAAGCGACCTTAAATTTCGCTGTGGTAGCTCTTTTTGCGCCGGCAAGGAAACCCAGCTCGCTGGAGAAGCTTAACTGCGGGAGTGCGAGCGGATTGTCGAGACAGCTGTACTTGGCTTAGATGTTCGCAATTTTTTAAACACTCTAAAAAGCGTTCTGGGGAATAATTAGAAAATGTTAATACAAAGCCCTGCTGGGGTAGATGGGGTCCAGTGTACGCCACTGGTTAATATATATTGGGGTTATCACATTAACGGGATTGTAAATAAAAGGAACACGTCTCTATGTAGTTATAAGAGTATTTTGGGGCTGTAATAAGGATATGAATAGAGGGCGTATAAGTTCCTGATAAGATAAACGGATAGATAGATAGATAGATGTTTATTTTAACTGGAAAAGCCAGGAACACGTGTCGCAGTCTAACACTTCACCAGTGAGCACATAAATAACATAAAATAAAAAGACACTGAAACTACTATACTATCTTACTATACATAATATATCTATTATAATGCACAATATCAATGAACACTTTGCTTCCTAAGTACGATATTAATATCTACGAATAAATAATAATAATAATATAGATAAAGCTACTATTGTTTACAATTTAATGCCCAATTCCAGAAATTTCTCACACTAATGAAAGTTTCAGTTTTCGTGCCATGACTGGGCGAAACACATTACAAAATGGGGATCGGGATAAGGATAACTATACAGAAGACTACAGCTGAGTACTACTATTGCTCTGAAAGTATCGATGAATTAATAATAATAATAATAATAAGAAGAAGAAGAAGAAGAAGAAGAATAAGAAAGATCAGGAGGAGGAGAAGAAGAAGAAGAAGTAGTCCCCATGTGGTTCCAGGGTATGGGACCAACACCAGGATTACTTGATTCGATAACCGAAAAAGAAATCCAAAGAAAAACAGCTGGGTTTGTTCTGGTTGATTTCCTACAAAATTCAAAAGAGTAGTGTTACGAAAATGTTCCAAAGATTACGCTGGGAAGACTTGGAAGTAAGGAGACGAGCTGCTCGGCTAAGCGGTATGTTGCGAGCTGTCAGTGGAGAGATGGCGTGGAATAACATTAATAGACGCATACTCAGTGGTGTATTTTTTAAGTAGAAGAGATCGGAATATGAAGATTAAGTTGGGATTCTAGAGGATAAATTGGGGTAAGTATTTAGAAAGAAGAGTTAGGGATTGGAATAATTTATCGAGGGAAATGTTCGATAAATTTCCAACTTGTTTGAAATTATTTTAGAAAATATTAGATAACGAACTGAGACAACTGCCACCTGGACTGATCATTGATTGACTGTTATTATGTAACCCATAGGCAACATCATTCTACGGCCCTATACTACTCTACATTGTCCGTCTTTTTACTATTATATTTTTTTTTGTTAAGTTTGCACACCTTGACTGAATGTTGAGCGTACTACTATTCGGTTCAGAGAACCCCGGGTTCGACCCCCGCCTGGGCTAGGGATTTTAACTGCATATGTTTAATTCTTCTAACTAGGGAACTGGGTATTTGTGTTCGTCGTATTCAAGACAACATGCGACAGTGAAAACAGCACAGCTGAACGTCACACATGTTCAAAATGTGAGTCAGCAACCAGAGTATTGCTAACCCGTCAAACACAACATTTGCATACATAATATTGACACAAAAGCTTCCTCAAACATGTACAATCCGGCTTGCCAAAGCCCGCCTATAAGAACAATTCAAAACGGAAAACACAGTATAATATTCCAGTCGTCTTACCTTATTAATTAGCAACTGGCTTGTTGGCACTATCACTCACACTCGACTGGTGATGTAGAGCTGGAACATTCCCTACATTCAATTGTCAAAAGGTCAAGATGAGCGCGCAGATAACATAGCCTCGCCCAGCTGTAGCGCGACAGGAACTAAACAACTAAATGATGTGCCAAGAAAATGCTCATGAACTAGGCTCGGTAAGGTTCGCTCGACTCCACCAGGCTGTCCTCGCCTTTGGCCTCTCCAGACAGCCAATGGTCAGCTCTGTTAATATTATACCGCACAGCTCTTGCCTTTGGAGTGCGAAGGTGCGACCTCACCTCAATTGTTTCTGCGAGCACAACTCACAAGGGCGGGTTCAGATATGTGTCCATGGATTTGTGCGATTGAACCATGTTTAACGAGGAAATGACCCTTTAATCTGACGGAACGATAGTAAACGAGATGTATTTCATTTTGTCTATTGCCTGAATTAAGGTACAGCCCCAACATTTGTCTGGTGTGAAAATGGGAAACCAAGGAAAACCATCTTCAGGGCTGCCGACAGTGGGATTCGAACCCACTATCTCCCGAATACTGGATACTGGCCGCAATTAAGCGACTGCAGCTATCGAGCTCGGTATTATTATTATTATTATTATTATTATTATTATTATTATTATTATTATTATTATTATTATTATTATTATTATTATTATTATTATTATTATTATTATACATTTCCTAGTCCGCACGGGCAAAGACAAAAACAGACAAAGCCGGGGTGCGTGGCTCAGACGGTTGAGACGCTGGCCTTCTCACCCCAGCTTGGCAGGTTAGATCCTGGCTCAGTCCGGTGGTATTTGAAGGTGCTCAAATACGTCAGACTCGTGTCGGTAGATTTACTGGCACGTAAAAGAATTCCTGCGGGACATATTCCAGCAGCTCGGTGTCTCCGAACACCGTCAAAAAGTACGGTGGTTAGTGGGACGTAAACAAAAATAACTTTAAACAGAGGCAAACGAACAAGGGACAAGTAGGGAAAAGTTAAAAATCGAACCCAAGACGCTGGGAGGAAGGCTGACCACTAGACCAGCAGGGCTACAGATATGCAGGCTGAAAGGCCAATTTCTCGTTAAATGAATCTTAGAAAAAAGGAATGTGGAAAACGTATTCTATTTAATACTAACAATTGCACAAGGTGATATTACGTGCCTTCACATTCTAACAAGAAAATCGCCGGGCTGAGTGACTCAGACGGTTGAGGCGCTAGCCTTCTGACCCCAACTTTGCGGGTTCGATCCTGGCTCAGCCCGGTGGTATTTGAAGGTGCTCAAATACGTCAGCCTCGTGTCGGTAGATTTACTGGCACGTAAAAGAACTCCTGCGCGACTAAATTCCGACACCTCGGCGTCTCCGAAGACCGTAAGAGTAGTTAGTGAGACGTAAAGCTAATAACAGTATTATTATAACAAGAAAATCTATGTGTGTATATAAAATCCCCATGCGATTCAATCTGTCTGTCATTCACAGCGATACTGAGCAAACGAGAATATTTCAACAGTTGAAATTGGTACCAGTTGTGGTTTGTTATGGCTTCTTAACAAGAAAAATGCAATGAACATTTCACGACCGCAGCTTTTGTATGTTTTAAAAGAAAAATGAGTTTCTATCAGTGAAGTTATTGTCTTATACTCGCCATAATGACGTAAGAACACAGCTATATCTTTCGGCATGAGTTTGAACTACGTACATCTTGACTTCTTTGCCTTTCCCACAGATGTTGAGAAAACGGGAACGTTGGAGAGGATTAAATAGGTACCAGTTATGGGTTACAAGAACAATACAATGATGCCAATAATACTTGAACTGTTCAGTGAAAAATACTATCTTTCAGTGAAATAAATGATTCATTTCTTTACCATTGTGGTTTATGAAAAATTATCTCCATCGACAATCACGAGATAGTACCTATTCCGCTGAGTTTGAGGAATGCCATCTTAACAAATATTAATCTTGGATGCTTCGTTGCAGGTGTTTCTATGGTAGAGATATGATTCACGTGAGATGGAATTTCGTATGCTTGGTTCTTTCTCGACAAAATGCCCCGCATTCAACGAGGTGATATTGTCAGTTTGTTGCACATAATAACATTAACGTCATCTATTGACAAGAGACTGAACCAGGTTCTAATGTCTTTCTTTTTCTTTTCTTTTTTTTTTTTTTTTTTTTTTTTTTTTTTGCTAGTGGCTTTACGTCGCA
Source organism: Anabrus simplex (assembly GCF_040414725.1). Taxonomy (NCBI): domain Eukaryota; kingdom Metazoa; phylum Arthropoda; class Insecta; order Orthoptera; family Tettigoniidae; genus Anabrus; species Anabrus simplex. The sequence continues at coordinate 234,524,596 of NC_090271.1, forward strand.
CCGACACAGATATGTCTTATGGCGACGATGGGATAGGAAAGGTCTAGGCGTTGGAGGGAAGCAGCCGTGGCCTTAAATAAGGTGTAAAAATGGGAAACCACGGAAAACCATCTTCAGGGCTGCCGACAGTGGGATTCGAACCCATTATCTCCCGGATGCAAGCTCACAGCCGTGCACTCTTAACCGCACGGCCAACTCGCCCGGTAATGTCTGTTTTGAACTTCTCGCGTATTTATTTGCCTGGTGGACAGTTTCAAAATTTGAAAAAGGGTCCTTTCTTTCTTTCTTTCTTAATCTGCTTACCCTCCAGGGTTGGTTTTCCCTCGGACTCAGCGAGGGATCTCACCTCTACTGCCTCAAGGGCAGTGTCCTGGAGCGTGAGACATTGGGTCGGGGGATACAACTGGGGAGGATGACCAGTACCTCGCCAGGCGGCCTCACCTGCTATGCTGAACAAGGGCCTTGGTGGGGATGGGAAGATTGGAAGCGATAGACAAGGAAGAGGGAAGGAAGCGGCCGTGGCCTTAAGTTAGGTACCATCCCGGCATTTGCCTGGAGGAGAAGTGGTAAACCAGGGAAAACCACTTCCAGGATGGCTGAGGTGGGAATCGAACCCACCGCTACTCATTTGACCTCCCGAGGCTGAGTGGACCCCGTTCCAACCCTCGTACCACTTTTTAAATTTCGTGGCAGAGCCGGGAATCGAACCCGGGCCTCCGGGTCCTAATTAATCTAATGCCGCGATAGTGAGGACTGGCAGGGATACAATCTAGCACACGTAGAGCTGTTTTATTAATGTGTTGGCGTATCGTCGGTATCTCTAGGGATGTGTGTAGTTTTCGTAAATTCGTGAATCGTAGGGAGTTTTGTCATTATGGACATGACCCTGTTCTGAACCACTTTTAGCACTCTCACATATGTTTTAGGGATATATCCCCAGGCTTCACAGCCCTACATCAGGACAGGGCTAATACAAGCTAAGTACAACCTCTTTTTGAGTCGAACTATCAAATGCCTGTGTCTCAATAGAGCGTACATAGCGCACATACGGATTTTCGCTGTGGCGATAGCTAGAGCCTGCGCGGATATACAAAATAATATTCGCTCCCCATCCGCAAATGGTTATCCGCATCCGCAAAATGGTTATCCGCGAACAATTTAAATATTTAACTACAGTATATTACACCCAATGTATTGAAACGGGTAGATCTGGTTACATAATATAATAGGCACCAGAACCCCTCCAGTCGCAGGTTTATGAGCGATTTTCTCTTGCGACAACTACCGACGTATTGACCTTTGTTCCTTCCTTCCATTACTTGCGGACTGGAGCCAGTTAGGCTTAGGTCAGATTTACCGCTTTATGGTTTCAATGCTCTATATATATCACCATTCTCCCATACCACTGTCAAGGGTCGCCTAACCACAAGCAAAAACAAGAGTATACCCGAGTGAAAATCAATAAACATTATTATTTAGAAATTATCGGCAAAATTATCCTCACTGCCATACAGCTTGTATCCGCCAAGACACTAACTTCGCGGATACCCTGTCCAGGCTATTACCCAGATATTTTGTCCTGGGTTTCCGTAGTATTTCCATATCATCTAAAGTCAGATCTTTATATGGAATTGTGTATATTTTGTTTGGTGGTGTTATTAATATGTATTCTTCTTCTATTATTTATCATGGCAACCGTTTTAGTCGCATTGACCTTCATACGGTTAACGTTGCGCCATTTCACAAAGAGGTTTGTATGTTCAGATAGATATTCAAAGCCGAGGTGTTGTCTAGCTGTAGCGAACAGCGCAAGGTCGTACCCAGGAATATTTTTCGGCAGTGAGTGAGTGTCGGGTGGGGGCGTTCCAAAAACAAAAGCTATAGGAGCAATAAAATACCCCGTGGGGTATCCTCATGGTATTCTCCGCCTGTCATAAGACAGGACTAAAAGGGGGCCTGTGGCTTTCAATTTGGGAGCGTGGGTTGGCATCCACGGTTCTCGTAGCTGAGTCTGACATTGCTTCCACTTACTTGTGTCAGGCTCCTCACTTTCATCTCTCCCATCCGAACTCCCTTGGTCAATACTTGTTGTCTTTCGACTCCAACGTCATTAGGTTTCCAAGGCCAAGGGAGTCCTTCATTTTTACCCCCTTCGTCGACCTCCCCTTCTCTTGCCGATGCCTTCAATCTTTGAAGGTCGGCATCTTCCATATTCCTTCTGATTAGTGTTAAAAGAGGCTGACTGCATAATAATAATAATAATAATAATAATAATAATAATAATAATAATAATAATAATAATAATAATAATAATAATAATAATAATAATGGCGTGCGGTATCCAGAGAAGCGTTGTGTGCGTCTTTCGAGATGACGCCCTATAGGCTTCTTGCGCATATGCGAAGAGGTGCCTCTACCTAAGATTAATTCTAACGCTGAAGACGGTACAAACACCCAACCCCCGAAACCTAAGAATTAACCAATGAATGTTAAAATCCCCTACCCGGCCGGGAATCAAGCCTGGGACTCTATGAATCAAAGATCAAGCATGATAAACATTTAATTATGAAGCAGGACAAAACTCCTGTCCTCGTTCCGAGGTGGCAGAGCTCTTTCCAGGGACAATCCCAATGGAGGTGAGCTAAATGTGTCATTTTAACCTGGGGGTGACGGCAGCTAGTAGCACTCACTAGCTACGAAGGCGAACGTTGCACGGTTGAACTTCCTCTTAAAGCAATAACCACAACCATCAGCAAATACAAACGCTATACTTTTAGTTATGAAATAGATTTAATCAAATAAAAATAGTAAACTCACCGGGTTAAGAGTAAAGCTAAAGTCACAGCGGTCAAAACAAAGAGATGCGTCATTTATTTAAAACTAGAGGAAACCAAATTTGTTTACACTAAAATTATTATAAAAGACGTTAACAGATTTTGTACATTAAAAGATCTTATAGTGGCTCGATAAAATGAAAATATGTCTGTATGCTTTTTAAAAATGCTGCCACCTGTGTGTCATATTCAATAGTTCGTAATTTCATTAATTTACAACTTGCAATTACTTATTTTTAAACATTACATTAAAAATCATTTGCCTATACTTTTCACAATATTTTGAATTTGTAAATTTAATTACAGCCAAAATACATTTTATTTACTACTATTAAAGAACATAATTTCTGCATTTCGGTAGGCTACTCCTGGTGAAATAGGGCCGGCCATGCGGTGTATGAATAGCGTGCCTGTCTCTTACCCGGAGGTCTCGGGTTCGATTCCTGGACGGGTCAGGGACTTTTACCTGGATCTGGAGGCTAGTTCGAGATCCACTCAGCCTACGTGATTATAATTGAGGAGCTATCTGACGGTGAGACGGCAGTCACTGTCTAGGAAGTCAAGAATGACGGCTGAGAGGATTCGTCGTGCGACCATACGACACATAATCTGCAGGCCTTCGGGATGAGCAGCGGTCGCTTGGCAGGCCATGGCCCTTCGCTGCTGCTGCGCCATGTATTTTTTTTTTTTGAAATAGAGTGCCAATTCACATATTTTGACTAATTTATTTTATAATTTTCAATACATTCTTCAAGTCTGTCTGTCACCAATTATCCTTTCAAGAAATGTGTAGTTGAGGTCTTTTTTTTCTGCATAAGTACCAAATGTATTTTTTTTTTTTTTTTTTTGCATAATGTTGTAAGCAATAATTTGTTCATACTGGTTTTGAGATTTTAGTACGTAAATATATTCACTAATAGGCTCTTTCTAAATGGTAAAGTATACTTTCTGTTCGTATAGAAGAAACTTCGGGAAGAAAAGTTTAATATGTAATCTATCATATACACAAATAAATGTAGGCCTATAAGCATTATTAGGCAGAAAATTTAACTATTCATTACATACGCTTACATATGTATATTTTTACAATGTTCTTACAATTTCGTTAGCACGTTTTCAAGATGACAGATTACAGGAGACAATCTTTTTTTTTTTTTTTTTTTTGGTTAGTTGCTTTTACGTCGCACCGACACAGATAGGTCTTATGGCGACGATGGGACAGGAAAGCGCTAGGAGTGGGAAGGAAGCGGCCGTGGCCTTAATTAAGGTACAGCCCCAGCATTTGCCTGGTGTGAAAATGGGAAACCACGGAAAACCATTTTCAGGGCTGCCGACAGTGGGGTTCGAACCTACTATCTCCCGAATACTGGATACTGGCCGCACTTAAGCGACTGCAGCTATCGAGCTCGGTCAGGAGACAATCATAATTCATTGAGCTCAGGTGTCTTTTAGCTCATTTTACTAGGTTGTAAAACTGTCATATTGACTGAATGAAAGATAACCGGACTATTGCTCGCCTACTACATTGCAACAACAGCAAGGAGAGCAGTTCTTACTACAGCAATTCGCCGTAGGCGTACATCTACGTGCAAACTTTTGGCAACAATATCAAAATGAACATTAATTCCCAATTCCAATATTTAGCTTTACGTCCCACTACTATTTTTACGGCTTTCGAAGACACCGAGGTGCCAAAATTTAGTCCCGAAGTAGCTCTTTTCCGTGCCAGTAAATCTACCGACACCAGACTGACGTATTTGAGCACCTTCAAATACCATCGACTGAGCCAGGATCGAACCTGCCAAGTTGGATCAGAAGGCCAGCGCCTCAACCGTCTGAACACTCAACTCGACGAACATTAATTCGACTACTAGTGACTTCGTGCGTGGTGAATACAGGTGTACCTGGGTTAGAACACCTAGTAATGTGTGATGCCATTTTAAACTTAAGAAGAGGAACTCAACAAGCAAGCTGACAACATGGTGTTATATGAGTGTGTGTCAGAATTGATGATACAGATGGTGTTTGTATGAAGCAAATAATGTTTAATTTTATATACCATCATAGCTGAGGCTCTATCACGTAACACAGGGAGTGGCAGAAATCTACATTTCTTATACAAATAATCCGTAGGCCTTAAAGGCGGTAAATTATAAAGTACTTTTAGTGTTTCTTTTTGTATAATGGCAACTTTCTCAAAGTGTTACTTAATAAAACATCCCCAAATATGAATCATGTAAATCAGGTTACTTTGAATGAGAGTATGAGAAATACAATTTTGAAAACTTATGATTGAATTTATCTTAGCCTATGAAGCACTTAAGATGTGGAAAGGACATATAAAAACTTCGTGTCATCAAATATTTACAACTTCCACTTGATATTTTTGAGGCAATAGTGAAAGAGAGATTATTTCATAGACCGAAGAGCTTAAACACTCGCCACTTTAATGAAGTGCTCAGAATAAAGGGGTTATTGGACGTCGATACGGATATCCAAGAAATACATAAATATCACTGTCTAAGACGTAAGATAAATTACATTTCATTCATTTCTGAGCTTAATACTACTAAATAAATTGCATGGGCATTCCTCGCGAATGTGATCGGCTGTCCTCCATAACTAAAGCTTACTTACTACGAAGGTCGAGTCATAAGTCATGGCAACTATTTTTTTCTCGCGAACAGGAGACAACACGGAAAATCTAAGATATGCATTTGGAAATATAGGGCATGTACTTTTGCATAGTGCCTGAAGACAAATTCTGACTTCAGGAGATTCTCGCAGGAAAGTGACAGAACACAGGCCATTGGTACACATTGTTTTATTATGGTATGAACCGCAAATACACAAGACTACGTGCAAAGGACAGGTGTCCACTGGTTACAGACCTTCGAAATAATCACCCAAGGTTTCCAGTGTGCGTTGCCAGCGGTGGGGCAGGCGCTGAATATCATTCGCTGCATGTGTATGGCTAACGTGTGACACCTCTCTCCGAAATGCTGTTACGATGTCCTCTTTGTTGAACGTCTCCACCCACCTCGCCACTGTTCTATAGGACATGGCATGCACACCTAATGCTTCCCGCAGCTGTGTATAGCATTAGCGTGCATTTCTGCCGAGGAGAACTGCTATTTTAATATACGATCGTTGCTCCTGCTTGTCGACTTCCATTTTGTGACGCTCTCACTCACACACTGAATTTGGGGGCATGCTTAGACCCACACTGTTGTTTACATACACCATCTAGCGGCATCATACGCAAGTACATACCGTCCGTTTTCAAATGAATATCTTAGATTTTCCATTTTGTCTCCTGTTCGCGAGAAAAAAAATGGTTGCCATGACTTATGAATCGACCTACGCATAAGGAGAAATCCATGAGGAAATTTAGTGCATCGTTTCAAGACCACTGAAAACCAAGATAACCAGTCATCTCTGCAGCATATTTGTAACGCAACACGATCATCCTTGTGCAAGGGAACCATGGTCATTTTTCGAGACTTTAATGTAACGGATTTACTGAATCAACATCCCGCATTGTAGCTGGTGTTTTGTGAGGAATGTACCGGCGATTTAATAACAGCAGCACTTTTCGGATATCCAAATGACTCTTACATGTACTGTAAGTGTAGTTTAGGACGAATTTTGTAATAGAATACACTTTTCAGTGGTCAAGATAATTCGTATATATTTTTACAGGTGCAGGTGGTTTCCAGTTTGTGACACAACCAATCCCTTTGACGGAGCTGCCAAGTTGTTACTTCAAATCCATAACAGTCCACAAGGGTAAAACGTCACCATGCTGCTGTTATCTCAAAGACATACTGGGCGTGGAGATCAAAAATCAATCTGACAACTATATCGCCCAGCGAAGTGCTCGAGAAAGAGACATATTGCCCCGAGAATGAATCCTATAGGTAGCAGAAAGAAGGGAGTCTGAAGGTGGATCATGGTTATAGGCTGTGGATCTAACTTCAGACTAGTTTTCTCCAACTCTCCCGCCAACAAATTCTGATGTTCAGTATCTGCATCCCACTTCAGGAAAAGTCCTGATTGTACCATTCTCTGGATTAAAGTATTGAAGTTGGTCAAAAAAGGAGATTTTTTTGGCACATGGTACTGGAGAAAATTTAAATATAGTGGTTGTTTCATTAAATGAAAGAGTGGTTGATTACCCTTATGGCTCACGTTGGACATCAACCAGAACCTTGCAGAATCCTCATCCATAAGGCGAGCCATCGACATGTCATTCGAAATGGGATCATCTACATCGATCATCTCGACCATTTGATCGTAAATTATACTGCTTCTTTGAAACAATCTCTTTCCCCCTGGATATACAACAACGCGTATTCCAGAATTCGCGAGTTCTTCTAATGTGTTAATATCGGGAAAATACTGCGGAATAGCTAGGTAACTTGTGAGCGAACCTTGGAAGGCATTCGTAACAACAAGACTGAAAATAGCCAAGAGAAACAAAATTGCTCGCTCAAGGAATGTATGAGGTACAGTCTTCATTGCTCCGAACACCATACATCGAAAAACTTCAATAATTGCGTCGCTGAAATGATTTATGTACGCGGATTTATGTAAACTGCAGCGTATTAGCTTCTGCACTAAAAACCAGCCCGTGACTACGACAGGGTAAATCAATATTAGGGATGCCCACACATTCATCCTGAAGGGTAGAAATAGATTACGATATTGAGGAATCCGTTTCGCTTTAGGAACTACAAAACACAGGTTATCTTGTCGATGTGGATAGGTATGACGAATCCATTCCTCCATATCCTGTCGGAAGAATCTAGAATTAGCAGCAATATCTGCTCGTCCATGAGCAACGTTGCCACTTGAGCCAGTGACAACATTTCCATTGACGAAACCAAAGCCAAATTTATCGATTGGAGTAATTATTTTCAAGCTAGCATTCAAATACTCAGCCAGTGCACTGACCATACTAATTTCACATCCGATAAATTTCTTTACATTCCCATCAGATTTTAGCACAACTTTTGGCTTACTCTCGACCACAGAAGCCCTTATTTGGTAACGATGTAAGTTTAACAGTTTATTAGAGAAAATATTGTGTAAGATGCTGGCATTTTGAATCACTTCTGAAACATCTTCAACGAGGATTGAGCTATTTCCTGATTGAAATGGGTTATAGATTAACACACGAATATCTTCCATCGAGACATTTTGATTCATGACGTTAACACGCGGGTACAGAATTATCATGCCCAGTATTCCTTCTTTCCAACTTCTCTCAAACCATCCTCGCACGAGATCAGTTGCATTTTCAGAGAGGTCTGTAAATACAACAATAATTTTTGTGTTGGTGTGACACTTTACTAAATGACACAGAAACTTTGGCTCTTGTAGCGTAGTCTCGAATAAGAAGACCACATCCGCTTTTTGGTGTTCCAACTGTAAGTGAGGCATGTTTTCGCCCACCAAGAAGGTCATTTCAGCTTCCTTCTTCCCCAGATCCTTCAGGAAACTTCCGATAGCCTGCTTTCGTTCCCCAACCACCCACACAACGCGATGCTGAGAGCTGAAATGCCTATGATACAACGCTTGCAGTCTTCTTGTCAATAAGGAATCGATCAGCACCTCCGAAGGCATCGGGAGTGACAGAGAGAGTAGCCAGCAAGTCGAAGACATCGACATCACGAAGAGCATTTTCCTGAAAGAAAATTGAGTTGGATTTTAATTGTCGTTCAAGTTTAATGTACGTCTGCATGAAAAACGAGTACTGACAATCTGAGGAAGGGGAATGACAGTTAAGAAATATACGGATCAAGCAAGGCGGAAAGTGAAAAAATAGTTTAGGTCTTCGGCTCGGAATAAGTAGAGATAAAATTTTGGTCTAAGGAGATAAGGCTTGAAAGCTAAAAAGAAAATTCGACACAAGTAAATAGCACAGTCTTAACTCTCAGTAGCATCTATATCAAAATTCTTGAGATTTACGCTGAAAAATATACTGTAGTTCCAATAAAATGTTCACATGGACGTTTACATGAGACTGATAACGACGATCCCTCTGTCTTCTTGGTGGAGGTGAGAACAACAGAAACAAGAACATGAACTGTATCCTTCCTCTTGAGCATGACGATCACAGAGCTTTCCCTATCCGACCAGTTCGAGTCCACTCATAGACTTCTGTGATTGAGTTTTAATTACGGGTCTTTTACATGTCGACATCTTATTCGCCCTTCAAAAATCTAACTACCTCTGTCACCACCTTGAGAGAGGGAGCCGCATACATTACCACTTGTTGTCTTGTAACAGGCTGGGGCAGGTCAAGCAGGGACAAGGCTAGGTAATATAGAGAGTGCTTCAGGTGTATATGGGGTTAGGGGTATACCTGCAGATATTTCTTCTAGCAATAGAGAACGATGTGACGAACCACTATATATCAAACTTTTAGTAATCCTCGGAAGTTATTTTCGAGAACAAAGAGATAAGGTGTTTTTAATATGCCTTGTTCTTGTGAATGAACAGCTTCCCTTTGTTAAAAGACAAATCACGCGCCATCCGTGCCAAACTGGTTTCTGTTTATGTTTACGAGCAAATGTACTACCGTAACAGCTGAACGCTACCTATGCAATGCACGAGATGTTACGTAACATACTTGTCAAACTGGTTTTATGTTTAAGAGCAACTGAACCACGATAACAGCTGAAGGCGGCTACTACAGTAGTGTATGCCATGTTACATTACACTCTCGTCAGACAGGTTTTGTTGTTGTTAGAATATAGTTTCCGTCTTAGGGTCTGCAAATAACACGGGTCATCGGTTTCGGACCCTGGAGATGTATCGAATTCTCACCGTTAATACTGGTTCATTTGCTGTTACGTCCTTTAGGGGATTGGGATATCTGTGGTCATCAGCCCCGCGGTCTAGTGAGTATGGAAATGACCTGAAAACCTGTGTCATTGCGGGACCTGTACGATCGCGTGATATAATTATTGGTTGGGATAGGCGCGCCGGGACGTGAAATACGGTACGATCACCGTTGTGCATCGGAATTGAATTATCGAAACACGTGGGACGTTTAGTTTCAAAGGAATTATGGGCATGTTATACAACTAAATAAATTAAACGTACCTACATTTCGTGCCTCCTTCCAGGCTGAGTGGCTCAGACGGTTGAGGTGCCGGCCTTTTGACAGGTTTGAACCTGGCCCAGTCCGGTGGTATTCGAAGGTGCCCAAATACTGTACGTAAGCCTCTTGTCGGTAGATTTACTGGTACATAAAAAGAACTCATGTGGCACTAAATTCGGGCAACTCAGCGTCTCAGAAAACCGTAGAAATAGTTAGTGGGACGTGAAGCACTTTACGTTATTATTATTATTATTATTATTATTATTATTATTATTATTATTATTATTATTATTATTATTGTTACGGAGTTTTCCGTGGTAGGTAGAGGTGAAAGAAGGTGCGGGTGTGAATAGGTCTCCAGCTACGAAAGCAAAATTAATTTAAAATTTAACAAGGTTATATTTTCTTTTTTAAAACAAAGAAATAACAAGCATGGCAGGTACAAAGTAGCAAATCAAAAGGGTAGTTACAATATTTACAGGAATTGGGCTTCGCACCCTGATTTTACACTGCTTGGGCAATCAGCTCAGTTTTACCCCAAACACGAGTTTTAACAGAGGGGGAGAAAACCCCATTCATACCTAGGAGCCCTTGCTCCAAATCACACAGAAAAGCCTCCACGAGGCATACAACACTCAATTTTTCAAAAGAGCCGCTCGCTCTCAAAATTTAAGCCTCTCCCAGGCCACACCAAACTCCAACTTCAAGTTGTCCTCCCTGGACATAGACACAGGGGTAAAATACCCAACCTACTGAGGGCTATTAAATAAAAATGGGCAATTACATGACCTCTAAAATAACAATTTGAGAGGAGGCGATCTTGCACTCCTAATACACTTGTTTTTAAAAACCTAATCTGGCTCTAGGCCACTAATGCGAGGGCTAATCCCATACTACCGAGGTGACTTTAGAAAAGAGCAATTTGTTTTACATTAATGAAGAATAGGTTGAGAAAATAAGTTCACCTCAAGACAATGTGAGTGGGAGCTCGAGAGGGTTAGCACTCTCTATCCCAATATGCAGCTTAAAAGAGAATAGAAGAAAAGATCGTTACATTTTAGGAAAAGGTTACATGGAGGAACGCTTCGCACCCGCCTCGAGAGTTAAACTGCTGAGCTAGCAAAGAAAGAATTTATTAATCGGCCATTACCTTATTGATGACCGCTGCCGAGGAAAGAGGCGCTTCCCGCCTCCCGCTATGTACTTTATACACTGAAAGATGGAACAGAAGTGGCCCGGAGACCCTAAAATCAGCAGTTTATATCCTCTCGCGGAAGGTTCTAGGCGTTAGGGGAATGAAAACACCCTCCCACAAACTTTTTATTGGCTCGGGTACAGACACATATCCAAGTTGGGGGAAGATACATCGGATTGGTCGGAAATAACTCAAAGAAATTCAGGATTGGTTAAATGCAAAACAAGGGGAAGGAGAGGGGTATACAGCCAACTTAAACAATAACTGAAAAAAAATTTAGCAAGGACAAATATTTGAAATAAAAATTTCTCCAACAAAATAGTTCTTTGACTTCGCACTAGGTTGCACTATTGTTGATCTTCAGTAGTGTCCTCTAGAAGAGAAAGTTCACACTTCTTACTTCAAGCGAAACAAAAACACATCACAAATGACACAGTTCAAAAACTCAAAATTTTCCACGTGGTGACATCTTCTGAGAAAGTAGAGAATTAATAGCGTAGATGAAGTTCAGACTTCCTCCAGCAGAGGAGTTTCAACTGGCGCAAATTTTAAATTAGCGGAGTGGAGGTGTACCGCCCGGTACAGACCTCCCCCCCCCCCAAAAGTTCCTCCCGGGGTGACACATGAAATTGTTTGAAAACAAGGTCCAAGTTTTGATGTAGATATGGAGATTAATTGCCAAAAAAAATTTATAAGATTTTCTTAATTTGGCTTGATTTAGTTTCAAAATTTTGTTGTTTCAGATGAAGAATAGTTTTTAAGTTTGTAGAAGTAGAATTCTGAGGATAAACTTTTAATACTTAAAAGTGATGAAAAATTTTGCAATGTCCACCAAATATTGCTGTTGAATTCCCGAGTGTAGTCATTGCTTATCGTAACTGTCCATGTAGTTGAGGTTGATGAAGTTGGATGGCCAGACCGGCCATTGCAGCTTGCGTCCAAAGGAGGCCGCTCGGACCCCTCAAGTACCCTGAGATACCGCTCGCCCGCACTATGAGGGGAGCAGAGGTGTAGAAGCACGCCGCGCCCGCGGTGAACATATACAGGCTGCGGGCATGTAGCCGGTCGTGCGCCGCACATCAGCCTAGGCCGGGAGGAGAGCTCCGGCTCGCCGTGCACATGTCGTCCTCGCTGGGGCCGAGGGGGCCCGTCCTCGAACCCAGCCGCGGCACAGCGCCGCGCGGCTGCGGGGGCACTGAAACATTAAAGCTAGGCGGCAGAATTGTGTTGTACCATCATGTTTCTTTTGAGGGCACAGCCATGTAGAGAGATAGAGGGGCCAGCGGCGTGCAGATATCCATGGCATTTCATCTAAGCCAGCCACTGTGTGTAGTGGATCAGGAGACGGGAGCGTGGTAATGGCCGTGGCAAGGACAGGATGGCAGTTTAACAACTCGGGGGAGGTTTCACAGAAATGCTTACATATAAAATAAAATAGAAGGAGCAAACTGCCTTAAGAGTGGAACTCAAAAAAAAATATAACCTTCATATTCCTATCAAATTATATGAAGCAAGTTGACACAAAATTTACACCGGTTTCACCTGGGACAGGTGAACCCTAAATATCCTCTCGGTGGCTGGATTGCTTACTAACAATGTAACCGGCGTAAGAAAATCGAGAATGATGCATGGCCCATGAAATCTGGGGGCAAGCTTGCCCGCGGGAACGAAAATTCTTGACCATCACCTGGTCACCTACCTTCAAAGTGGTGGGTCTCCGTCCACGATCATACTTTTCCCTAACCTTTTCATGGGATACCTTAAGATTGGCTTTAGCCTTCTTCCAAAGATCTTTAATATTATCCGGATCTATTGTCTCGGGTAGAATGTCACTCAGAGACCAAAGGTTAGAGAGCGGCGTGTTGGGAACAAACTTGAACATCAAGGAAGCTGGAGTGAACTATGAGATTCATGAACCGCCGAATTCAAGGCAAAAGCTAACCAATGCAGGGACGTGTCCCACCTGGAATGATCTTCATGATGATAGGCAATAAGTGCGGACCTGAGATTACGATTAACCCGTTCAGCCAGAGATGGTTGAGGGTAATAAGCAGAAGTAGTTACATGAGAGATGGATAAGTCAAAACAGAATTTACGAAATAAGTTAGATGTAAAAGCCTTAGCATTATCAGATACAATATATTGGCACGGACCAAAAGAAGCAAAAATAGAATTTAAGCAAGTAATGGTAGACTGAGCGGTAGCCAGCTTAGTCGGAAATAACCAAGAAAATCTGGTAAAACCATCTACACACACAAGGATGAACTTGTTGGCATTACCCTTTGACTGGGGGAATGGTCCTACATAATCAATATACAGGCGTTCCATGGGGCGCGACGCTTGCTGAGAAGACAAGAGGCTTACCTTGGTGGACATGGTCGGTTTACTAAGCAAACAGGATTTACAAGCCTTTACTAGTTCACGGATTTCACCGTCCATACCTTTCCAGATGAACATTTCACGAATCTTTTCACGAGTTTTAAAGATACCAAGATGCCCTCCTAATGGGGTCTCATGATAATACTTGAAGATCATAGGTACAAGAACCGCTGGAACAACAACTTTCATCATCTTATCATGCCTCGAAGGGCAACATAGAACACCATTCCTCAGAACATAAGGGACAACATGTTCCCCAGAAGAAAGGGTTTCCATTATCGGAGCCAGCGTCGGATCTTCACGTTGGTATTTCTCGATATCCCTAAAGAGCATGGGAGCATCTGTTAGGATGGCATTAACCTTAGATAGTATGGACTCGGAAGGTGATGAACTGTCGACCGGTTCGTGGGTCTCGACGTCATTAGAAAACATACGGCTGAGTCCATCAGCAACAACATTTTCGGTACCTCTGATATGTCTAACATCAAACTGGAAGGCGGAAATACGAATGGCCCAGCGGGCTATACGACCAGTACGACGCGGCCTACCTAAGACCCAGCTTAAGGCTTGATTATCTGTCTCCAGGTCGAATTTGACATTTTCCAGATAGAGACGGAACTTCTCTAAGGCAAATAAGACTGCCAAACCTTCGAGCTCATAGATGGAATACTTGGCTTCTTGAGCCGACAATGTCCTAGACGCATAGGCGATGGGGCGCCTCCCTAGTTCAGTCTCTTGAAGAAGGACTGCAGCTACCGCTGACGACGATGCGTCGGTTTGGACAATGAATTTCTTCGAGAAATCAGGCATAGCAAGTACAGGGGCATTACAAAGAGCTAATTTAAGGTCTTCAAAAGCGGCTTGTTGAGAAGGTCCCCACTCGAATTTGATGCCTTTCCTACGAAGAAGGTTTAAGGGCGCCGCTCTATTAACGAAGTTAGGAATAAACTTCCTGAAGAAATTCACCATACCAATGAACCTGGCGATACCTTTAATGTCCTTGGGAGGTTTAAAATCACGGATGGCCTGTGTTCTAGAATGATCGACTGCTACACCATCCGGTGACACAATATGCCCTAGGAAAGACATAGAGGGCTTAGCAAAGGCAACCTTGGACAACTTAACAGTTAACCCAGCCTTACGAAGGCGATCGAGAACTTCTCGCAGATGATCTAGATGTTCTTCAAAAGTCTCTGAAAATACGACGACATCGTCCAAGTAGTGATATAAGTACTCAAATTTGATGTCGGAGAAGACCCTATCTAGTAGCCTAGTGAGTACAGCTGCTCCCGTGGGGAGCCCGAAAGGCACGCGGTTGTATTCGTATAAATTCCAGTCCGTGGCAAACGCTGTAAGATGTTTAGACTCTTCGGCAAGGGGAATTTGATTATAGGCCTGATTCAAGTCCAAGATAGTAAAGAACTTGGCCTTTCGAAACCATGAAAAACAAGAATGAAGGTCAGGAAGGGGCACAGATTGTAACACCACCTTCCGATTGAGAGCCCTGTAATCAATGACAGGCCTGAAGCCTCCTTGGGGTTTCGGGACTAAAAAAATAGGCGAAGAATACGCTGACTTAGAGGGCCTAATAATACCATCCTTCAACATCTGATCGATGATTTCTTTTAGAGCCTTCATTTTAGGTGGAGATAGCCTATAAGGTGGAAAACGGACAGGAATCGAATCCGTGACCTCAATTTTGTATTCGATCAGGTCAGTAACACCAAGAGTATCAGAGAACACCTCGGGAAACGACTGACACAATTTGCGAATACTATCAGCCTGCTCCTCAAGTAGATGTCTAAGGTCTAACAACATCTCATCCTGGGTAGGCGAAATAGAAGAACATGATGCAGAATTACACTTTAATAGAGGGATATTACAATTAGAGGCAAATTTGAAAGTGCAAGACCTACTCTGAAGATCGAGCACAAGACCAGTGTGAGAAATAAAGTCCGCTCCCAATATAATGGGGCAAGACAAATGCTTGGCCACAAACAATTTAACTTTCCATGTGAATTGAAAAATACGAATTTTGACATATAAGGAACCGAGAATTTCTAATGGGGATGAATTAGCCGAAACATATTGAACAGGAGATGAGACATAGTCAGGTAGTTTGCAAACAGATTTCAATTTAGAATACCATTCAGCCGAAATAATCGAACAAACACTGCCTGAATCTAAGAGAGCTGTTATAGGCTCGTTATTTAACTCAATTTTGAGAAAGGGGACCGGTGCGGGGGAATCCGCCGCAATCCTAAGACACTCTTTGGGACCTTCAAAAGATGAATTAGAAAATTGCTCGTTCCCTGAATTTACAACCTGTTTACCAGGGGCTGAGTCTCGGGAAGATGGATTAATCGACTCAGCCGAAGCCACTAGTCACTTTTTATTATTGGCATAGGTGGAATTTGCACCAGAAGTTGAGCAGGAGGGGGTGCTATTCGAATTGGGACAATTCTTGGCAATATGTGAGAAAGCCCCACATTTAAAACAGCCTTGTGCTGAACCAGCTCCATTATTTGCCCTACTAGTTTTGACCAATGGACATTTATTGCGAAGATGGTCAGGCAACCCGCAAGCATAACATTTACCGGGTGTGACTGGTCGGCGAGGTGGAGGCCGAGTATTACTAAAGGAAGGCGGGGGTTCTTTCGCGACACGCAAAGAATCGGCGTATCTAACTCCTTCCGCTGAGACGGCCAATGCTTTAAGTTCCGAGAAAGTTTGCGGGCACGCCGCGAAACACAAATATGACCTGTAGGGTGGTGAAATCCCTTCCACAATAGCTTGTACAATCTGATCCTCAGGGAAATGAAGAGCAAACACCCTAGTATAAAACTTAATGTCCTGTATGAAATCAGCCATGTTTTCATCCAAGCGTTGCACACGGTAATAGTACTTCTGAATAAGGGAGGATCTGGCCCTAGCCGGGATGAAGTTAGCTAGCAAATGGGCATGGAAATCCTCAATAGATGATTGCTCGGCAATGGCTCTTACGATTTTATCTGAGAGAATACCAATAGCATACGGATAGATAATTTGCAAAATTTGACATAGAGAAAGAGAAAACACAAGGGCATGATCCTGAAATTCAACTAGAAATCTTAAAAATGAAATTACATCACTGGTGGTATTAACGGAAAACTTAGAGATACCTCTGAGCAACATTGCCAATGGATGAGGCAAGCTGCTAAACCCTGGTGACATAGTAGGTAAAGGTTTCAATGGCAAGGAAGTTAATTCAGAACGGATGTTACTCAATGATGCACGACGTTCAGATTCGTTGTCCAATGGGGCAGAGATAGTTTGAGCAGCAACGGTTATCCTATTAACTTCTCCCTTGGGAGGCGCTTCCTCACTACCTGCATTCACTGTGGTGGGTAGATCGCTTTTGGGAGGAACCTCCCCTGTTAACAATTGAGTGACCTTTCTAGATAATTCAGACATATTTTCAAGCAGCGTACTAGCTTCCTTCTTCTGAACGTCATTCAACTTTAGAGACAAGAGATCGTTAACTCTATTTGAAAAGTGATATAGCCTGGCTTGCACACGCTTAATTTGATTAGGAGAAGGGTCATTTTCATCAAAAAAACTAACTACCGAAGCTAGCCCAGTAATATTCTCCGTGATCGTGGAAAGAGAGTCGTCAATTTCTTTCTCTCCCAAATTGGGGATGGAAATGGGCAAATCTAGGGACTCTCTAAGCTTGTTTGTGTCTACTGCAACCGTGCCTCCAGATTGTACATTTCTAATAGTCAATTCATAGATCAACTCCTCCTTGCGCAAATAGTTAAGATGGAGAACATCGCGAGGGCCGGGCATGGTGACAGAACAATTTTGAAAAACTCAAAAAATTCCAGCAACTGGGAAAATAGTAAGAGTTCGGAACAAACAATGTTTAGCCGTCAAAAGGGGCTAAATTGAGACCCATTCAACCACGCTCTGCTACCATTTGTTACGGAGTTTTCCGTGGTAGGTAGAGGTGAAAGAAGGTGCGGGTGTGAATAGGTCTCCAGCTACGAAAGCAAAATTAATTTAAAATTTAACAAGGTTATATTTTCTTTTTTAAAACAAAGAAATAACAAGCATGGCAGGTACAAAGTAGCAAATCAAAAGGGTAGTTACAATATTTACAGGAATTGGGCTTCGCACCCTGATTTTACACTGCTTGGGCAATCAGCTCAGTTTTACCCCAAACACGAGTTTTAACAGAGGGGGAGAAAACCCCATTCATACCTAGGAGCCCTTGCTCCAAATCACACAGAAAAGCCTCCACGAGGCATACAACACTCAATTTTTCAAAAGAGCCACTCGCTCTCAAAATTTAAGCCTCTCCCAGGCCACACCAAACTCCACCTTCAAGTTGTCCTCACTGGACATAGACACAGGGGTAAAATACCCAACCTACTGAGGGCTATTAAATAAAAATGGGCAATTACATGACCTCTAAAATAACAATTTGAGAGGAGGCGATCTTGCACTCCTAATACACTTGTTTTTAAAAACCTAATCTGGCTCTAGGCCACTAATGCGAGGGCTAATCCCATACTACCGAGGTGACTTTAGAAAAGAGCAATTTGTTTTACATTAATGAAGAATAGGTTGAGAAAATAAGTTCACCTCAAGACAATGTGAGTGGGAGCTCGAGAGGGTTAGCACTCTCTATCCCAATATGCAGCTTAAAAGAGAATAGAAGAAAAGATCGTTACATTTTAGGAAAAGGTTACATGGAGGAACGCTTCGCACCCGCCTCGAGAGTTAAACTGCTGAGCTAGCAAAGAAAGAATTTATTAATCGGCCATTACCTTATTGATGACCGCTGCCGAGGAAAGAGGCGCTTCCCGCCTCCCGCTATGTACTTTATACACTGAAAGATGGAACAGAAGTGGCCCGGAGACCCTAAAATCAGCAGTTTATATCCTCTCGCGGAAGGTTCTAGGCGTTAGGGGAATGAAAACACCCTCCCACAAACTTTTTATTGGCTCGGGTACAGAAACATATCCAAGTTGGGGGAAGATACATCGGATTGGTCGGAAATAACTCAAAGAAATTCAGGATTGGTTAAATGCAAAACAAGGGGAAGGAGAGGGGTATACAGCCAACTTAAACAATAACTGAAAAAAAATTTAGCAAGGACAAACATTTGAAATAAAAATTTCTCCAACAAAATAGTTCTTTGACTTCGCACTAGGTTGCACTATTGTTGATCTTCAGTAGTGTCCTCTAGAAGAGAAAGTTCACACTTCTTACTTCAAGCGAAACAAAAACACATCACAAATGACACAGTTCAAAAACTCAAAATTTTCCACGTGGTAACATCTTCTGAGAAAGTAGAGAATTAATAGCGTAGATAAAGTTCAGACTTCCTCCAGCAGAGGAGTTTCAACTGGCGCAAATTTTAAATTAGTGGAGTGGGGGTGTACCGCCCGGTACAATTATTATTATTATTATTATTATTATTATTATTATTATTATTATCAGGTCATTAAAACTGAAATACGTGGAAGAAAATAGAAAAATATGCGTGGTTTAAGAGGAAACAAGATGAAATATACGTCACGCGAGGTAACATCGGTCGCAGTAGGTAACTACAGTTACTATGTGTAAGACGAGAACCAGGTCAAGCTCGTGGGGATGAGTCAGCTGTAATCTCGTATTGTGTATAAACAGCAAACATAAACATCAACTAATCTGAGAAACATAAACAAGGTTACACGTTAGAGACATGTAGCTACGTATTGACCTGAACGCCAGGCCGACGGTCGCTTTTATGAGTACTAGATGAGATATCAAAGTATACACAATTCACAGATGTCGAACGTATCTAACGAGATTCCGCCACTACATCCTACATTTTACTATGATGGTGCTAATAACAAATCGCAGTAGACTACGCTACTGCGTGTTAAGATGATGTCGGTAGAATACAGTATACCTGTTAAGACTTAAGGCTGCAGTAGAAGAAGAGAAAGAAGAAGGTAACGAGAGCCACATAGTCAAGCAGGAGAGAGCCGAACAAGGCGCACATTAGTGACACAGACATAAGAGTGGCGCGGTCGTAGGAACTACAGTCGCAATAGTAACACTCTGTTGTAGAAAAGAATGAACTAACGTACAGTAGGGGCTCCGTAATTCCAGGTGGACGGTAACAAGACTCTCTCGAATAGAAATAGAAAAGCACGGATTTAGGAACGTACCCGAAAACGCCTGTGTACAAAAATGTACCTATGTTAAACATTACAGTACAACAGTTTAGAAAACAAAAACGTACAGATTGCCTTACACTAAAAAAAATTTTAAATTTTCTTTTGTAAATTAACAAAACACTCTAGGCAACCTCCTTAAGTTACATGTTTACTTATAGTTCCTATTTCAGTGGTGATGAATATAAAACAAGCATTTTATTGAATTTTTATACGTGATGATGATGATAATGTTGATGATGATGATTGCTGTTTTAAGGTCATCGGCACTTAAAACTGCAAAGCGTCTTCTGTTTTAACTCGTAGTGAATAAGAAACAAAATATAAATTGCTCGAACACACGTAATAAACCCAAACCACCTCCAACTACACCCATCCAGGTATTAATTCAGAACCGGTGTTGGAAATTGCCTTCCCCTACTTAATGGGGATGTTCCACAGCCCATGAGTGGGATATAGTGGATTCGAACCCCTCTGTCGGCAGCCCTAAAGACGGGTTTCGGTGGTTTGCCATGTTCACACCAGGCAGATGCTGGTGCTGTTCCTTAATTAAGGCCACGGTTGCTTCTTCACGATCCTAGCCCTTTCCTGTCCCATCGTCACCGTAAGATCTATCTGTGTCGTGGCAACGTACATCAACTCATAAAAAATGGCAATCAGCTGTGAAACACACTGCACTCGTTGAATGTGGCCAGGATGCACTCGCTCTTCATGCACTGTCCTACGTATGGTCCAAGTTGGTACACCAACGGCACGTGTTATACTACGCGTACGGCGTCCGGGATCATCGTTTACTATTGTCAGGATGTCTTCTTCCGCGTATAGGATTACACTTGGCCGTTCAGATCATCGCTTTTCAAAGCGTGATGTAACACAACCTGTATCGCGAATACGCTGCAGTACAGCAAGTATCGTTGCTGGATTCGGCACCCGTCTGTTGGGAAGCCTTTTCTGATAGATTTATGGAGGGCGACCCGTGTTCTGTTCTGCCACACGATACACTAGCAGCATATCATGGTATTCGTGGTATTCAAACACTGGCATTAATCAAATATTGCTACTACTATTATTATTACTACTACTACTACCACGAAGTAACTCGCGTACTAGTACGGACGATAATTCGCCTCTCTGACAGCTGTTATTCAGGTCAGGGTCAGACAGACAGCTCATACCTCTAGTCCGGTTTCATATTGGGGGCGGGAACCAGTCCTACCACATCCCCGTCGCTAGGAACAGCAGACAACCGAACCGGCACGTGACAGGTCTAGTGCCTTTGTCGAACTTCTTACGTGGAATATTCTCCCAAAGTGTGATTTCAATATCATGGATTTTTGGGAGACCAACTCGCCGTATGCATAAACACCCCGTGTTGACGTGTACGTCAACGAAATAATGCATGGGATAGGATTTCCAAGTGAGTAGTATCAGAATTGAATTGTCAAAGCACATCGAACGTCTTGCTTCATACCAATAAGGGACATGTTATAAACATAAATAAATTAAACGTACCTTCCTTTCGTGCTTCCAAAAGAAAAGAACATGTTTAATGGTAAATTAAAACATTCTAGCTTACTGCTGCTTTTCAGTGCCTATTAAACGTATCAAAATAAACTTTGCCAGGCTGAGTGGCTCAGACGGTTCAAGCACTGGTTTCATGAAATTAGCAGGCTCGATCCTGGTTCAGTCCGCTGGTATTTGAAGGAGCTCAAATACGTCCGCTTCTGATCGGTTGATTTACAGCCACGTTAAAGAATACCCGTGGGCAAAATTCCGACACCGCGCGTCTCCATTGGCACGTAAACATTTACTATTATTATTATTATTATTATCACTGGGCGAGTTGGCCGTGCGATTAGGAGCGCACGGCTGTCAGCTCGCATCAGTCTTAAAGCCACTAGCAATATTATAATTATAACTGTGTTAGTCTATTATTACTAACTAAAAATAAAAGTTAAACGCCCCACTCAAACTTCGTAGCTCGTAATCTGTCAGAAAACACTAAAGAAAATAGTGAACTTTTTAACAAGTCCGAATTATTATTAATCTTATAATTGCAGACATGTCTCCGAAATTACCGAAACATGTACTTACAAATTGTTTTACATCGCAAAGACACAAGTAGGTGTCACGGCGACGATGGGAGAGAAAAGTGATACAAGTGGGAAGGAAGCGTTCGAGGCCTTAATAAAGGTACAGTCCCAGCATTTCCCTGATGTAAAAATGGGAAACTACGGAAAATCATCTTCCCGGCTGCCGACAATGGATTTCGAACCCACTATCACCAAAATGCAAGCTCACAGCTGTGCGCCTCTAACCGCACGACCAACTTACTCTAAGCTCTAAGGCCGGTCTGAGTAGCTCGGACGATAGAGCGCTGGTCTTCTGATCCCAGCTTGGCAGGTTCGATGGCGGCTCAGTTCGGTGGTATTTGAAGGTGCTCAAACACGCCAGTCTCGTATCTGTAGATTTACTTGCATTAAAAAATACTGCGGTAAAACATTCTGGCATTTCAGCGTCTCCGAAAACCGTGAAAATTAGTTAGTGGAACGTAAAGACATTACTATCATTGGTAGTAGTAGTAATAACAATAATAATATTATTATTATTACGGAAGTTCTAATAAAACGGGTCCATTACAGTCATCATTTTACCTATCGGCATTTACTGTCCAGTAATAAGCCCTCTGTCCGCCTCTGTGGTGTAGTGGTTAGTGTGATTAGCTGCCAGCCCCCGAAGGCCCGGGTTCGATTTCTAGCTCTGACACGAAATTTGAAAAGTGGTACGAGGGCTGGAACGGGGTCCACTAAGCCTCGGGAGGTCAAATGAGTAGAGGTTGTTCGATTCCCACCTCAGCCATCCTGAAAGTGGTTTCCCGTAGTTTCCCACTTCTCCAGGCAAATGCCGGAATGGTACCTAACTTAAGGCCACGGCCGCTTCCTTCCCTCTTCCTTGTCTATCCCTTCCAATCTTACCATCCCTCCGCAAGAGCCCTGTTCATCATATCAGGTCAGACCGCCTGGGCGAGGTACTGGTCATTGTCCCCAGTTGTATCCCCGACCCAATGTCTCACGCTACAGGACACTGCCCTTGAGGCGGTAGAGGTGGGATCCCTTGCTGGGTTCCTGGGAAAACCGACCCTGGAGATTAGGGAAAAGAAGAATAAGCCTTCTATTACAAATGCCCGGCGGAAATTCCACAGTAGCATTTTTTCCTTCGAGCAATGTTCACGCATGGATGCAACTACGGTTTTTGAAATTTGTCTCATTAATAACAATTTCACTGAATACTTATAGCCTTTTCTTTCAGTGTCCACCATCCTTTCATTGGCCCGAAAAGTTTATGAATAAGCATAGACAACTCGCATTGTCTATTGTCAGAAATTCATCGTAGACTGTCACAATAACAGCACGGAAATGTTGCGCCCATTTTTCATTTTCTTATTAACTATTTCATTTCATTTTGTCAGTTTGGACCACTGAGTAATGCCACTGACATCTTATAAATCACACACAACTACACAACACTTGATTCGCATGCATGTGCTGGTTCGGATCTTCGAGGTCACTGTAAGGATTCTGTGTACTTTTCACACAAACTACCCTAGACCGGTTTTCGAGTACAGCAAGTGGCCTGGCACGTGAGTCAACCTCTCCTACTTGCCCAGCCTTTAGGGGAAGTGCACAACAACATGTGTTGGCCTGCAATAAGAAACAGGTTCAACAAGCCCTGTACTCTGCTACTGTACTTCCACTACGCGTGGACAGAATGACATAACCGGCGTATCCTGCTACGGCCGTTCAAAATACATTAGGTCCAGAAATATTTGGCTTATTTATGGGAAAACTAATAGGGCAAGGTAAAAAGTGTATAGCATATTTTGTGAGATGTATTTTTCTTTGCCGACTAGCTTAATATCTGCAGGTATGCCCCTAACAGCCTGTATAACGTGAACTGTGTGCGGCATAATAGTATTTAAGAAATGTTTAGTAACATACAAATAACTCTTTAATGCCAAAATGAACAACAGTTCAACCCACATGACTTACCAATGCATTTCTTGAAGCAGACACCTACGTCCTTTCGAACAGTTCAAATTTCATGTTAATAATTCCTACCACCGACCCCAACTTGGATATATAACGTGTTGTTCTTCGAAGGTCGTCTTGGCGTTCTTCTGTCAGGGCAGAAATAAACATAATGTGAGTTACCAATTCGTCTGTTTTTGCTGTAAATACCTCAAAGGTAAAAATCAAATACAGTATCGTCTGGGGAAGGTTAAAACATACGTCATTGAATACTTTCAAGTGCGTTTTTGAAGTACCATGCAAACTGCTGTAATTCCATACACACGTTTACTCTACATACTACTTACTCTCGAAATATGTATTATCCGTTCTGAAACAGCAAGTATATTCTAATAAAATGAAGAAGACTTATAGGTGAAGCATTGTCTGATCCTGCAGTCATTAAGATGGGAATTCCCCAAGCCAGTGTTATTGGAGCTTTAAGTTTCTTATATAAATAACTGATATGGGTAAAGAGCCGGAATCAGATATAATGCTTTTTGAGGATGATGTTATATTGTATAGAGCACTAAATAATAAATAAGTTACAATATTGTGACCAACTGCAAAAACACCTCAACAATGTTGTGAGATGGACAGCAAGCAATGGTATGATGATAGACGG
The DNA here is from genome assembly GCF_040414725.1 of Anabrus simplex. Lineage (NCBI taxonomy): Eukaryota > Metazoa > Arthropoda > Insecta > Orthoptera > Tettigoniidae > Anabrus > Anabrus simplex. The sequence continues at coordinate 234,549,016 of NC_090271.1, forward strand.
GGTTGAAAATCAGATCGTGAGTTTTACTAATAGTAAAAGTCTTCTCAGGTTTATTCACTGGCATTAATGGGGTGAAAGTTCTTTTTTTTTCGCTAGTTGCTTTGCGTCGCACCGACACAGATAGGTCTTATGGCGACGATGGGACAGGAAAGGGCTAGGAGTGGGAAGGAAGCGGCCGTGGCCTTAATTAAAGTACAGCCCCAGCATTTTCCTGGTGTGAAAATGGGAAACCACAGAAAACCATTTTCAGGGCTGCCGACAGTGTGGTTCGAACCTACTATCTCCGGAATACTGGATACTGGCCGCACTTAAGCGACTGCAGCTATCGAGCTCGGTGTGAAAGTTCTTACGGGGATCACTGTAAGTGCTTAGGTGTTAATATAAGGAGAGATCTTCTTCGGGGTAATCACATAAACGGGATTGTAAATAATGCGTACATATCTCTACACGTGGTTCATGAGGGTATTTAGGGATTATAGTAAGGATGTAAAATAGAGGGCATATAAGTCTCTGGAAACCCAACTAGAGTATGGATCCAGTGCGTGGGACCCCTTACCAGGATTACTTGATTCGATAATTGGAAAAAATCCAGAGCAAATCAGTTCGATTTGTTCTGGGTGATTTCGGACTAAGGAATAGTTTTACAAATATGTTGCAAAGGCTGGTCTGGGAAGACTTGGGAAAAAGAAGTCAAGATGCTCGACTAAGTGTTATGTTCTGAGCTGCCAGTGGAGAGATGGCATGTTGTAGACGGATAAGTTTGCGCAGTGTTTTTAAAAGTATAACACCGGGCGAGTTGGCCATACGGTTAGAAGCGCGCGGCTGTGAACTTGCATCCGGGAGATAGTGTGTTCGAATTCCACTGTCGGCAGCCCTGAAGATGGTTTCCCATTTTCACACCAGGCAAATGCTGGGACTGTACCTTAATTAAGGCCACGGCCGCTTCCTTCCAACTCTTGGGCCTTTCCTATCCCATCGTCGCCATAAGACCTATCTGTGTCGTTGCGACGTAAAAGACACTAGCAAAAAATCACAATATGAAGATAAATTAGGAGTTAAAGAGGACAAATTGGGTCTAGTGTTCATTTATTGGACGAGTAGTAAGGGACTGGAATAAATTGCTAACGAATATGTTCGATAATTTTCCAACTTCTTGGAAAACGTTCAAGAAAAAGCTAGCTACGCAAATGATAGGGAATCTGCCACGTGGTCGATAGTCCTAAATGGAGTTCATTGATTGATTGATTGATTGATTGATTGATTGATTGATTGATTGATTGATTGATTGATTGATTGATTGATTGATTGATTGATTGATTGATTGATTTGATGTTAAAAGGTACGTTATGTAAATAAGCATTGATCGACGTTTGGTGCCTCATGTGTCGCAGTAAATCTTCGGTAGCTCACATATACCCCACCGAGATAAACCATCGGGTGTTCCTATTTTCAACCTCTGTCAAACGGACAAGACATATTTGGCGTAAGTAAATAAAATCAGAGACCCACAAAGCGTGGGGTATAAGGCAAAGATACAGACCCGCGCTATTAGGGCTGAAGTGTTTAAACCTAATACAAATTAAAACTGTCCCTTGTTTCTGCATTGACATATACTTTTAAATATGGGAAGTCTTCAAAATCCCTTTCCTTTAACTGTTTTTCGAACGAAGAATGTTTCATCCCACATAGCAACAATCAACACATTTTGCCTGGCACAGGAGCATTGAAATCCTTAAAGTTGTATGTAATGTCAGCTAACAAGTGAAGGACAGCCGTAGATCAGCCCTGGGCAGACACGGAACTGTATCAGGGCTCCCTGTGGCTAACCTGTTTAACGAGATTGTTCCGTATTTTTAACTAAACGTCCCGTTCTCCCGGAAATGTTTGTGGGGTCACCAAATAGTCCCACATTTCTAGATTCAGACATTTAGTTGCATTCAGTCAGGGATCTGTATTTAGAGTTGTAGCACAGCGGGCAGGTTATCTATCAATTACTTACATAGTCTTTTCTAAAATTATGTCAAAGAACTTGTAAATTTATTTAACATTTTTGTTAATAAATTATCCCAATCCCTAATTCTTCTTGCTATAAAACATTGTTTTCCTCCATTTGTCTTCTTGAATTACAACGTTTTCTTCTTTCCTACGTTTAAAAGCTCCACTCAAGCTTATTCATCTACTAACGCCATTCCACGCCACCTGTCTACTGACAGTTTGGGACATAGACCACTTACAAGGGAACTGTCCATACTGTCATATCGAAATCGATAATGCCATTTCGCAGAGACCATGAGAAGACCCATAAAATAGCGATGTACAAAAAATTAGCTGCCATTTCGAACTGGAAGGTTTCGAAATCTTGATGCAAATTCCGTGTGACAACGCAGCTTACTGGACAACCCTTGCTTCTTGCTGGCTCGCGCGGTGCACCGCGAAGTGTTGTTCTAGTTGTGCTGGAGAGAGAGAGAGAACGAACTGGCAGGCTGCACTCGCCAAGGTCACTGCATTGTTAGGGAACGAATGTGAAACTTAAATGAGGCGCGTTAATTGCATGATACGAGTAATAACCCAAATAATTTTGGCACCATACACAACGAATATGCATTTTGAGGCCACATTTTTCTTCACAGTTTTCTTTACTTGTGCCGGTAGGAATCTGGAGAATTTCTATACTATTTCCTGGAGGAATGTCTTTAAGACAGCTCCTATCACTATAAGTAGTCCAGGAATCTAGCAGTATGAAACGGTTCTCTTCTGCAATTCGTTTTTCCCCATTTTCCGTGATTTTGTGCCTGTTACAATTATATTTCTGGCATGAAACATTTCTTTGGAAACTCTCGGACCGAGGGCTCCAGTCGACTCCTGTAGTACAATGAATAATTTCGGGTTAAGAGTACCGGCCGTACTAATTGTAGGCATAATTGTGTACGAATGGGTGAGTGCACTAACTGATTGAGCAACTGTTTCTGTATGTTTCTCACCAACAAACGATAGAGTCCTTTTCGCTTTCATTTCACGCACGAAACCACTCTGACCAGTACTGTATATTGAAGAAAATTCGCTCTGTAGCTGCTTCACAAATTTCTTTGCGACTTATCTTTTTCGTCTTCTGCTTGCAGATACGTACGGGACACAATTTCGTAATCGTTCCACTTTTTTATTTTGTACTTTTTCTTAAAACGACTCAACCAACTAGCCCATGAGCTGAAATTAGTTCGACCCATTGAAATCTCTCTTGAAATTTCCAAGGCCCACAGTCGTATGTCTTCATCGCATACATTCCGCTTCAGTCTTCTTGCTTCTGTAAAGCGAGAAAATAATTTTGTATCCCCCAATTTCCTGTGTTCAATGGGGCTTACTGATGTAGATTCTAATTGGTTCTTCCACTGACGACAACTTTTGTGAACAGTGGTTAATGAAAGCTGCTTCTTCCCCCCCCCCCTATTTAACCATTAATTTACAGCTTTTCTCTTCCAATATCTACAATTTGTTTCACTTCCGTCTGTGAACTGGAAGCATAGCTTGAACTAGTAGATTTGCTAGGTGACTACAGTGTCTCTTCACTGGACTGACGGGAATCAGACTCGGGGCTCAAAATCGGATCCGTAACACATCTTGTTCCTAATAATGGTGTGCTGCCTTCTCTTTCAGATAATGTAGATGAGGTGTCGCTGCTTCCACTATCACTTTAACTGTCATCATTTCTCTCCAGACACAACTCCGAGACGATGCTCGCACCCATGGAATGATTTTCACTTAGTTCGATCACATTTCGACACATCTCCCTTCCTTCCGAAGTTATTTCACGGGAAGAGGAGCAACTTTTTACACGGAAATAACGTAAAGCATACTCTAGAATATTAGCCGGATTCATGACTGCTCTTTTAAAGGAACATGTGTCAACTGGCTAGCGCAGAAAGCTCAAGGTAACCCGGTCGCTTCAGCTGGTCACCAGGGCTGCCCACGTCGAGCTATACGCTAACGCGTGCAATTCTATTAGAAATTTCCGTATCGATTTCATGACCTTAAAATCGAAATGGCAGCTGAATTTTTGTACATTGCTTTCTTACGGACCCTTCATCCTCTCTACCAAATTTTATTGTCAATTTCGATATGACAGTATGGACAGTTCCTTTGTTAGTAGGAAAGCTTGTCTCTCTCTTTTAATACTGCCCTGCTTGAAGTGATGCTGAACAATCTGTGACAGAAACTCTGCTAAACTAACTATTAATGACATCAGTGTGTTTGATGAGTTTCTATATTTGGTGAGGTAGAAAAGAGGATTGTCATTGGGTGGAAATGTTTCCTCTGCACAAATACTGTAAAAAGACATTGGGTTAATTTATGTTTACCTGCTCGTAATGCTTCTGTGGAACGAATTCCCTCAACGAGTAAGTTGTGGACATTTGAAGGAAATCACCTCAAAGCAATGCTCATCACAGAACGAATTTTGTGTCAAGTCCTTTTCGGTGCTCAAAGAAAGCACACCACTACTGAAGGAAACAATATTCTCTCCTCTGAAAAATGTTCCATGAAAGGAACGTACGTTCACGGTTTATTGCGTGCCAGATAACCTGTAACCTACTTAGTTAATTTTACACAGAACGCTTTTAACATACTTAACAATCAGACAACTTTTGATGTAATCTAATGCTGACATCTCAAAAGCATTTGATAGAATCCACAACGATATCTTATTAAGAAAACACTCAATATTTTGGGTCACAGCACCAATGCTGAGAATAATAGCATCGTACCTAAGTGATAGAAGACAGTATGTGTCATACCGTAATTGTAAGTTAGACATTTACCCTGTGCATTCAGGAGTTCCCAAGTTTCTGGCATTTGCACGTTGTTCTTCATAATGAATGTCAATGACTTGCTTTCTAGAGTTAAATATTCCAACTGTATTTTATATGCCGATGATATTAGAATGCATAGAGAGGTTAATTGTAGAAATGATATGGAAGTTCTTTAATGTGACACAGACATTCTACACAACTGGAGTAAAGAAAATTGTCTTGATCTTAATGTGAAAAAGTGTTGCTTCTTACGTATCACACACATAAAGTTTCAAACTAGCTATACTTACGAAATACACAATGATGCACTTAACCGTGTTAAATCAGTGAATGATTTTGGAATCGGCATAATTATATTTTAAAGAACATTACTTCCACGGTCAACGAAGCTTACAAGGAACTCGATTTCTTGATAAGAAGCATGAGAGATTTTAGTAATACCACAGTTCTTAGTGTGCTATATAATACAATAATAAGATAAAAAATGGAATATGCCTCGGTAATGCAGTCACCCTATTATAAGTCATACCAGAATCAGATTGAGAAAAGTTCAGAAACGTTTCCTGCCTATCTAAATTACAAACGATGTCAGAGGTATGTCCCCAGAAGCGCCACCCATCACAGTGAACACTTCTGAATGAGTTCAACTCAGGATCATTATAGAACATACGCCAGAGATGACTGAGCAAATGTTTCTGCATAAACTTGTGAATAATTTAATATACGTACACCTCCCGTTTATTCAACAAATGAGCTTCAATACTAGAAAAGGAGATTCACGATTCAGGCAGCCCTTTATAATCACAATTTCTAAAACAGTACTTTTCAGACATTCACCTCTAGTAAGGATATGCGAAGCGCACGATCATTTACTGCATAACTTTGATAACTATGATTTTGACTTCTCTCGTGGACTTAACAGTTATATCAAATTACAAATGCAGGTGTACTTTGGAAGTAATTGCTATGTTTTAAACGGACAGCATCGCAATGGAACGTAAATTTATTATATGTCATTTGATTGTTTGTTTGCTATTTAATTAGTTAGTAAGCGAGTTATATTCCTTGTGAAAATAATTTACTCTATTGCCTACAGAATACTTTAACTATTTTGTAAATATTCACATTTTTATTTCTGTTCCTATAGATTATTTCAACTTACATTCATAAAGTGCTTTTAAACTGTATCTTGTCTGGGTCACCTAACACAATGTTGGTGGTATAAATAAATACATAAGTAACATTCTTAAAGAATAAAACCGCTAGATCAAATAGGTACAGACAGAAAAAGCCAACAAATCTTGATTCCGCCTAGACCTAAGTGACCTATCGCGACGAAGAAGCATAAATAAATAATATAGATGTAAATGATATCACTCCTACTGGTGAAAAACTGAATAGATATGACTAGCTAGTGAATGCCAGATGTCTTCTGTGTAATTCTACAGACATGTTGGTTCACTGGTTTACTACGTGCGCAAAATACTGCTATAATATGTGGTCGCAAAATTTTCACAGCGTATACTCCAAGACAGAGCATGCAAGATCACCCTCACGTTTAAAATTAGTGGTTTACAACAAACTTCCCTCAATTTGGCACAAATCAGGCATATCGAATACAATTTATGATGACGAAGAAGAAACCCGTATTTGAATGTCCTTGTTTGAAAATCTTAATATGCCTACGCAGTAGTTTTTTACTGGACCTACTTCCTGTTATTTATTTAAAAAACAACCTAAGGCGCTTCTTTTCATTTGCGATCACACTTTTTACTGAAACAAACTCTTGAACTGGTGTGTGTCGTAGTACGGTAGTTTTGCAGCTACGTCTTCATAATTATTTCTCAGGCTTAAATCAGTCGACTGGTAAGGCATTTGACTGTATGAATATAAGGCTGGAGACGTAAGCAACGAAAAGTGGTGACCTAAAATAAGTGAAACTTGCAATGTTATTCATCAGGATGAACCTTCGATGTTCACGATTACAAGCGTAGCTAGAGAGTTAAGACTCACTGACAGAATGGCGAAATTAAAAAGAAAAGGAGCCTCAGTAGAAGGTATCCGCAAGAAATCAGAAGGCATACTCTAATGAGTGGAGTTAACCAAGGGGGCATACGGCATATACTCGCGTATACCCTCGACTACAGGCCTGGTAATATGGAGGTTGACGTCGAAGGTCATCAACCAAATACAGATACAGAGACTAACAAATCTCGCCAACAAAAGATCATGTAATTTGATGTTCAATAACAATCGAGCAAGAAAAGGAACGCAATCGTAGCGTGTCTAGCTGCACTACAAACTTTCTGGCTACAGCTCTCCCGGAATGGTTGGATCATCTAAGAAATGAACTATGGAGACTTTCCCGAAGTCGACAGCTCGAGGCCCTTGGATGTCATGTATCGTATATCACTTCTCACCTGCACAAATATGCCATCATTCACAGACATTATAAAACAACAAAATGTTCTCATGGAAAGGAAATTAAAGCTGAATTTTAGATTGCTCTATTTTATTCATTTTTCAGTTTCTAATTATATGTCATTTTTAATGGAGTGGAAATTAATTTTCACATTATGAAGACTAAATCTGTAATTTTTGTTTAGGATTGTTCACTTTACTGATTGTTTCTGTAAGTCATTCAATAAAATAAGTATATAAACAAATGAGAGGGATTCGACCCCATCTGCCTACCTAATACAGAGCTGATCACACCGTAACGCGCTACGCAAACCTTTTTGGTGTTGCTAACCACGGGTTGTATTGGGAAAGCTCGAAATACTTCTTCAGTACATCCCCAATGCATGAACCTTTTAAACTACATAACGGCGCCAACTCTCCTGACAATATTATGTTTCTGATAGTACCGGAAACCCTCTGAGGACGGCACGTAATAATCTCACAATATGGAGGTGGACTCAAGACAATGAAACTGGCACAGAACTAGCAGTTGGAAATCACTGGTTGAATGAATGAATGTATGAATCAATCAATCAATCAATCAATCAATCAATCAATCAATCAATCAATCAATCAATCAATCAATCAATCAATCAATCAATCAATCAATCAATCAATCAATCAATCAATCAATCAATCAATCAATCAATCAATCAATCAATCAATCAATCAATCAATCAATCAATCAATCAATCAATCAATCAGTCAGTCATCATTGATCTGCATTTAGAACATCGTTCAGTTGTCAGATTCCCTAACAAATGTTTACCTATATTTTCTTGAAAGCTTTCAAAGAACTTGCATCTTTTTCGAACATTTCCCCTTGAAAAATTATTCGATTGCCTAATTCCTCTTCCTATAAATGAATATTTGTCCCAATTCGTCCTCTCAAAATCGAACTTTACCTTCATATTATGATATTCCCTACTTTTAAAACTCCCCTTATTCATCTACTTATGTCATTCCACGCCATCTCTCCATTGACAGATCAGAAAAATAAGTCCGGCTCCATGACTAAATAGTTAGTGTGATGGCCTTTGGTCACAGGGGTCCCGGTTCCGATTCCCGGAGGGTCGGGGATTTTAACCATCATTGGTTAATTTCGCTGGCACGGGGGCTGGGTGTAATACCACTTACACAAGTCGACTTCTTACCTCCAGGACTTCTCAGCCCGAAGTTTGCAATATTTATGTAACACTACTCCTTTCGTCGGAAAGGACACAGTAAAAACTGTGCTGCATTCCTATGGATCTTTTCCAGTCCTCGTCTGGTATAGTCCTGGTGTGGGTCGCATAAACTGGAACCATAAATGGGATCCTACCAGCGACTTATATGCCTTCTTTTGCACATCCTTACTCTAACCACTAAATATCCTGATAATCATGTGAAGAGATCTGGAACCTTTACTTACAACCTCTTTAATGAAGACCATTTATTACATTAACACCTTGGTACTTACAGTGCTCCCCATGACCTACCATCACCCCATCATCACTGTAAATAAAACTAGAGGAATTCTCCTCTCGGTAAAATGTGGTGCAGCTCTCTCCTGGCACATTCCCCCATGATGGTGAGCTGCATGTATCATTTTAACCACGTACCAGACCTCTTCCCATTCTGAAATGTATGTCAATACTGGGAATCGAACCCGGTCCTTCGAGAACGGCAGCCAACAGCCCAACCGTTACGCTACGGACATGGACTTTCATCTTGGTGAAACATAAAACCCGATTTTCTTTCCGTTTGTCAGCGTACCATTGTGTGCTGTTCATCAAACAACATTGTCTAAGACTTTTCTTGCCGCTCACGATCCTGTGACTTATTTACTACTCTATGCAGTATAACATTATCCGCCAAAAGCCTTATATCTGGTTCTTTACTCACACCATTTATATACATAAGAAAACATAAAAAGTCCAACAATACTGCACTGCGGAACCTCCCTCTTAATCATTACAGGATCACATAACACTTCATCTACTCAAAATCACTGAGTTCTATTTTCTAGAAATTTAGCCACACATTCAACCACTCTTTTATCTAGTGTAATAGCCATCTTTTTCGTCAGCAGTCTCCCATGAACACCCCTGCAAAGCGATACAGACCATTTGACCTTATGAATCTAAAATATCTGCTCTGACTTGCTGGAATCCTACAAGTTGAGTCCCACTGGATTAAGCTTTCCTAAACCCAAACTGGCTTCGATATATTTTGCAAACGTGCCTAATGAAATCTGAAACAAGGCTTTCTCAGAGTTTACATGCAACACATGTAAGTTGATTGACTTTAATTATATCCTTTATGTTTACATCATTTTCCATTTACACTGGGGATACAATAGATACTTTCCATTCATCCGGTATCGCTCCTTCATGCAAATAGTAGTCCACTATATCCCAGTATATTGACTTTTAGTATATCCCCAGAAATCTTATCAAACCCCGTTGCTTTTCTAGATTTCAACTTTTTTATCTTTTTGTAAATATATTTATTATCATAAATACATTTCAGTAATTCGCCAGTATTTGTAACCTCCTCTACCTGAACAGTATCCTTATATCCAACAACCTTTATATACTGATGACTGAATAATTCTTCCTTCTCTAAATCCTCTGATATATACTCCTATTGTTCATTAATGGTGCGTCGAATTTCCTTCCTAGAAACTGTTTCTGATTGAAAGTGCCAATACATCCCGTTCCATTCTAGTCTAAAATTCATGTAACTGCCAATATGCTTGCCATCTTGTTATTCATATATGACGTTTGAGCTCACTTCAGTTTCGTAGACACATCAACCTCCCTTTACTTTCACTCCCATTCCTAACTCTATGTTCGTTTCCCTTTGTGTTAGTAGGCACCAAAACATTGTATAGCACTCTAATTGTCTGATACAGCCTTGGTGTCGAGTGTATACTGTACCATTTCTTCCATAAAACTCCACTTTCACACCAGACGAATGCTGGGACTGTACCTTAATTAAGGCCACGGTCCTTTCCTTCCAAGACCTAGTCCTTTGCTATCCCATCGTCGTCAAAAAACGTATCTCTGTCCGTGCTCCTTAAAACGAATTGTAATTGCACTTTGCTTTAGATCTCTGACTTCGAACTAGACCTATATCTCTCGCAAAATGATGAGAATAAGCACATTGAAGTAACTGATAAGAAAAAAATAACCTTTAGAAATATGTAGGGCCTGTAGAAAATATTTCGAACAGAATGACTTACCATCAAGGTTGTGTTTTTTCACATTTTCATGTCCTAGTAAGAGACATTTAACACCGTTCTCTTTAATGAAACGAGGTAGATAGCAGCAAACATACAGTTGTAATGTTTACACAGACTGAGAACTTCCCTTCTAACTTATAATTACGTTCTCTTCTGATCAGAGGTAAAGTTGTTATTATTACAAACAGTGACACCAGGTTGAAAAATTTAATAACGAGCCGCAGAGAAACTACTATTAAATAAAATGTGTACCTAACGAAGTTCATACCGCGTACCATAGATTATCAATGTCGTTGTTGATAGCTACCCCCCCCCCTGCGGAGGGGGAGGTAGAATACATGTTTGTCAAGACCAAATGTTGAAGTATTTTCGTAACACTACTCGATTGTCGAAAATCACCCAGAACAAATCGAACTGCTTTCCTTTCGATATTTTCCAGATCTCGTATCAAGTAATTCTGGTTAGAGTAACATACATACCCATAAATTCCCTGATAATCATATGAAGAGATCTGTGACCTTTATTTACAATCCCGTTTATATGATTATCACAATGAATATCTTTCATTATTATTATTATTATTATTATTATTATTATTATTATTATTATTATTATTATTATTATTATTATTATTATTAGAATAAAAATTATAACATACAGTCGTATCAGCACACTAATTTGAATTCAAACCCGGTTTTCGGACTCTAAGGTCCATCCTCAGTGTCGAAATTATTTAAAACATTTAATTCCATATGAGTAGGTTTTCAAAATGAGTTAAAATAAGTTTTATAAATTTAAAATGGAGCCCTGTTGAGATCAACTCTAAAATAAGAAAAGAAAAATCCAAGTGTAGAAGTATGCAAGCAATACATACAAACTTACAATGATGTTGTAAAAGGTAAGGGCTGGCTTATCCTCGTGCTCAGGCTGTTGATAGAGTACTAAACAAACGTTCAGCTTTATGTACGAGGTATGCTGGAAGCACATGATATTAGGTCACCTCAAGGTTGTAAAAAATGTTGCTTGCGACTGTTTCATTTAAATTTTGGCAGGTTCCCTTATTTGCGCCAAGAATATCTCAATGTTTTTTATTTATTTATTTATTTATTTATTTATTTATTTATTTATTTATTTATTTATTTATTTATTTATTTATTTATTTATTTATTTATTTATTTATTTATTGGTTATAGAATGTCCCAGTGAGCTAGTGGCTCAAGGAGGGACTGCCCTTTACAATTATAGCTTGGCAGCTTTAAGTTTCCTTTAACAGATAAGGCATAGGCCTACATATATAACAAGGAATGTTTGCAATTATTGATTTACCTTTAAAAATTCATTTCATGTCCTTTTCGATCCCTAGAAAGCAACGATTATTCTTATAAATGTGTTCCGCAAAAGCTGAATATCTGTTGTACATTTTTGCCTTGAAATGTTATTGATGTCTTTGATTTAAGGCTCGCGCAGTCCTTCCTATATAAAACATTTTGCAGTCGTTACAAGTGGGCCTATATACTCCCGAATTGGTGTAGACATCTTTTTTGGTTGATACTATATGCATTATATATATATATGTTCTGATATTATATTTCTGGTTCTAATTGCTGTTTTGAGTTGAAATTTCTTAACTTTATTATATTAACAATTTTAAAAACTTCATTTCCAAAATTCGTAAATGTTACAAATTTACTACGTTCAAAGATTTACTTTCTTCTCTCATTGTTTTTCTTTTTTCTTCATTTTCTTACATATGATTTTGTCTATCATTTCTGGGTTGTAGCCGTTTGCTTTAGCAATTTTTTTTATAATTCTAATTTCTTTCAGTGTGTTTTCATTACTCATGGAAATGTTTATTAATCTATTAATATAGTTGTAGTAAGCTGCTTGTTTGTGAGTTGCAGGGTTGTTAGAGTTTTTATTGATGGTGGTGATGGACTCTGTGGGTTTCCTAAAATATCGAATTCTATCCTAATGTTGTGTTTTGTTAATGTGAGGTCCAAGAAATTTAACTTGTTATCGTTTTCTTTTTCCATAGTGAATTTGATGTTTCTGTCAAGCAACTTTAAACAACCCAGAAGCGTTTCTGGAGTAATGAGGTCTCCATTTAAAAGTACTACCGTGTCGTCAACATAACAGACACCCAATTTTATTTCCTTCTGATGTATGTCCAAGATGGATTTCTCAAGGTTATTTAAATAAATGTTGGCTAAAAGGCTGATAGAGGAACCCTCATTGGTAAACCTGTGTTTTGTTGGTAGCATTTCCCATTGAAAGAGAATTAATTATTATCTAATGCTAGACTTAATAAATTTATCGTTTCATTAATTTCTATGTGATTTAGTCTGCCTCTGCTCTTTTAGTTTTCTTCTATGAAGCCTATGGTCTCTTCAATAGGAATGTTGGAATACATTTTGGACACATCATATGGCACCATTATAGTTTCCTCGTTGATTTCCGTTGATTCTATTTTGGAAATGGCTTCCAAAGAATTCGATATTGATTATTGTTTTCTACGCTGAGTGCTTTTGTAGGTGTTTAAGCAAAATTTTGATAGTTGAAATGTGGGACTGTTTCGACAATTTACTATGGGTCTAACGGGGTAATTCTCTTTGTGGAGTTTTGGGAGAGACTTTAAATTTGGGCATCTTGGTTTCATCAGGACTAATTTTTGTTTTTTCCCTTCAGGTTTTATTTTATTTTGTGTTTAAATTCATGGTGAGGTCCTTCTTTATTTCCTTTATGTCGTTGGTTTCTGTGAATTCAATTGTTTCTTGGGTGTAGCCGTCTTTAATTAGGATAACTGTTACGTTGCCTTTGTCTGTTTTAGTTACAACTACGTTATGATTTTTATTTCAGATTTTAGGTTACTTATTAGTTTTGATGTGTACTATTTTCTTTGTTTTCTTTGATTGGTTTGTTTGTGATTTTCTCAATTTCATTTGCTACTAAGTATCTTATGGTTTCTTTTTTGTTGTCAGGGACTTTTGGATAGCTGATTCAGTCTCTGTTATTAGCTGTTTTAGTGCGGCATTATTAAGGTATTTTTTAAGATTGTGTTTGTGTCCTAGTTTTAATAGGTTGGTTTCATCTTGGGTTAAAAGTGTGTCCAAAATGTTGACAACAGGTTCACAAAATGTGTGTTTTAAATGTATTTATTCTTAAGTTTACTAAATTTGTTTTGATTTTTTCGTTTTCTAAGTCTAATTATTATGTATTCGTGAAAGTGTGTTGTAAGATAGGTCAATTTCAATTTATTTAATGTGTTCATAAGTTGTAGCTGAGGGAAAAGAAACTTCTTCATTTAACTGATCCTTATTTGCATGTAGGCCCTTGATGTCACTTTTTAGCCATGTTGTCCGTGTTATTTTGACGGCGCGTTGACAGGATACTTATGTGTTGTTGCTTTTCAGGTTAACAAAGTTAGGAGTTAGGTTATGCTTTAAGCACTATAATCTTACCTTATGTTAACACCAAAGTCCCCATGAGGTACCATCACCCCAACAACTGAGATAACTTTTCCTCTTGGTGAAACTTACAAGCTGACTTTTCATCCCACATACCATCATACCATTGCCCGCTGTTCATCTCACAATATTGCATAGACCCCTTGAGGTCCCTCACATTCCTGTAAGTACAGTAAGTGTCACCCATCAAATGCGTCCCCTTGCGTTAGTAAGCGTCGTTTTAGAACGCTCAGTAGGTAGGCTGGAATTTGGTAGAGTAGCACTACAGTTATGCCAGCAGCCGTAGCCGTGTTGAAACACCGGATCCCGTGAGATCTCCGAAGTTGAGGAACATTGGGCGTGGTCAAGATTTGGATGGGTTACCACGCGCTGTTGATGGAGCGGATCGTACGTAAACTCCGGCTCAGGCACACTTCTGGGGAGGTTCGGACCTGCCTTCGGGCAGAATACACCCTTACCTTACCCTACTACAGTTACTGTCAAGATATCGAATATGGCTGGTGTGCTCAGCACGGGCGAATACACGGGTATAATTTTGATCTATGCGGAATCTGGTCGGAATGCACCCAAAGCTTGCAGACGGTTTGTGCAGGAGTTTCCAAATAGCCGCCTGCCTTCTATACAAGTATTTCACTGAATAGAGTTGCAATTAAGAGCTAATGGATCGTTCATGGGACATAACACATACAGACAACTTCGCGGTATAGTGGAAAGTATCTTCGAGTATAAATGAATGAGTTATTGCACTTTATCTTTGACGTGTTTGCAAATGGGAGGGCAATGGGAATGACAGAAAGCATGACCAACACATAGTGAATAATTTTATCTGGGAAGGACAGCTGAATCAGAAAGAGATGGAAACTACTAGAAGGAAAAATATTCTAGATGTAAGGTAAGTGTGTATTCTGCCCATATGCAGGTCCGAACCTCCACAGAGGTGTGCCTGAGCCGGAGTTTACCTACGGTAGTGTGGCCAGTTCCTTTCCGCTCCTCCATACCCTTAACCCCTACCAAGGTCGCGTGGTAACCCATCCAATTCTTGACCACGCCCAATTTTGCTTAACTTCGGAGATCTCACGGGATCCGTGGTGTCAACACGGCTACGACCGTTGGCTATTCTAGCCGTAATGCTGTTAAAATAAGATTAGATCTATAGAGAAATGAACTTTGATGTTGCTATTTGAGGAACCAACCAGCCTCTGGGCAGATGACTTAACAAACAGCAATGGTATGTGACTGGTTGATCGTATGTAATGAAGTGTTCTGTGATTGGTTGTTAGGTAGGGGATATGGTGTGCTACGATATGGAAGAGTGGGGAAGTCTTCGTATCTTAGCTTAAATTGCGTTGTATTTGAAGGTTGTGTTGATGTTTTGGCTTTGGTAGCCCTCACGATGACTGGAGAACCTCTGTAGTTGGAAAATGTACACACTAAAATTGTGTCGTCAGCGCGGAGTGAAACTACAGTTTTTATGTGTGTGATCTGTCCGTTGGCAGCGTTTCCTCTGTGTAGGACTTGGGGTAGTTTTAGGGCATTCACACTTGACTTTGAGGCCAAGTAGTGTGGTTTCATTCAATATTTGTTTGGCTTTTTCGGTAAATTTGAGGGTGACAGAGAAGAGTGCAATTCTTCTTCGTTCTTCTTTTTCCTTCTTAATCTTGGGATCTGTTAGGAGATGGACAGCTTGGTGGCAGGGATGTAATCTGGATTGGTGTCAACAGGGAAATGTCGAATTATTACAGAGAGAGTTCCACTTGGTTCTGAAGGTTGGGCAAAATAAGTCACTTCTTATTTAGAGCTTTAAGTAAACCTTGTACATGATATCTGATGAGGTTTCTGTGCGTAATTCTGGTAACCGAACTACCATGTGCGTTAGCTTTTATTAAAGTTTGACGAGTGGAATAAGAGACCATATCGTGATTGATGGTGGCTTTTTTGTTCGGAGGTTGGAGTTGGGGTTGATTCTTCCAGTAAGTTGCTGTTTGTGGCGATTGTTTATTGCAAGTGGGTGGATAATGGTAACCAATTTCATCTGCAATGGTGTGGGCTCGTTTTGCTTTAGATGTTGGTGAAGAGGGTCGAAGTTGTGTTTTTTTGATTAGTGGCCTGTGATGTAGCTTTCTGTGAGTGATGCTACAGCATTTCTTCTGGGTTTGGGATTTTATTGACGTGACTTACGATTTTCGTTTGTTGTTTGGGCTTAGCTTTTGAAGGTTACTGTCTGAAGTCTCGCGTAGAAGTGTGAAATTACCTCACATTTCAACTTACGTGAGTGCTCGTAGAGCGCAGACTGTCGATGATGCTCAAGGTTGGCGACATTACAGTCGGTGTGACGTGAAGAAACCTACTTCCAGTGCTTCCAGGATGAGAAAGGTTGGTGTGCCTGGAGAGGATATTGAGGATTCTTTGAAGAGAAGAGAGCTTCGACTATGTGGTGGCGGTATGCATTATGCTTGGGACGAGTTGTAAATAGGGACGTTTGGTAGCTCGTAAAAGAGAGGGATGTTAAGTATGTGGGACATGCAGTGTTTGAAGATGGTGGGGTAGGGGAGGGATGGCTGGTTAAGGACTGCCTTGAGGGAATTAACTGTGGTTAGTTATAAGTGCTAGTATTCATTCTATGGTAGACGGCTGAGGGATAAGGTTGGTTGCAATGGGGGTGTGGAGGGGGACTGATTTTTAGGTTTAAGAGGGTGGTTGGTTATATTGATGCTCTGTGGTGAATAGGTGTATTTTTCTGGCGTATGTTGTTTTGATGGCCTTCTTGTAGAAAGAGCAGCCAGGATAAGAATCTGCGTGGTTGCCTTGGCAGTTGGCGCACTTTGCCTGCTCGTTTGGTACCGTACACTCAGAGTAATGATGATGATTACTACATCTGTTGTAGCGGGTGGTGTTGGTGCATTCTGCAGGTGAGTGGTGCAGTTGGAAGTAATTGTAGCCCCTGGTTGCCATGGTACAGTGACTGAGGATTTGTTGTGGGTGGTACGAGATCGATTCTTGGGTGGAGCGATGGTTTGCGTGGATGAGTTGATCTCAGGTATTGGTGATGTTGATGGTGTTTCTGTTGTGCTATTACTAAAATATTTTCATTCCTCCCCTGAAGGGGGAGGCGGCCTCTTAGACGGTGATGCGGCCTCTCAGACCGGGAGATTTGTTACGGTGAAGGAGATGCTCGGAGAAGGTGAGGGGGTTAGCGGCCGTGGCCTATACTAGGAAATGTCCCGGCATTCGCCTTAGTGCAGCAGAATGGAAAATCACGGAAAACGATTCTCAGGACAGCCGACGGTTGGTACCAGCCCTGTCCCGTCTCCCGAGTGTGCAGAGCCGTAGAGCCACGGTAGAGCCGTGGTCACACCTGCTCTGCTCGGTTAGCCGGACAGAGTGCAGAGCTGTTGGACCACGGACCAGCTATGGCCACTTAAGGGCCAAGACCCACTCTGCATCTACCGACCTTTTGTTGTTGTTCTATTATTCAAATAGTTATTTCATTCTCCTCGTTAGGGGAGTGGGCCATCAATCCGACAAAGGGACTCTTTGGTCGATTTCATGTACAAATATTCGTTTTTGAAATATTTATATATGTGCTAATAGCACACGTTTTTACGAAAGTTAAAAAAATCTTTTGCAGAGCACGTCATCAGAAATGAAATTCTTTGTCTTGAAGTACTAAGCACTACAAACGTAACAAAAGAACGGTAAACATTGTTCTTCTTGAAGTGAAAGGATATGGAAGGAAATGATAAACAATATCTATATTTAAATATACAATCAATGACATAAAATTATTATCCAGTTCTTGTCCAAGTGAAGAAGCCAAGTCGTCATACGTAAGTTCTGAGAGAAGATCACAAATACACTGAACACAAATGTAGTGAGAGGTGCGGTGGTATCGCCATAAATATCACTAAATGTGTAAGGTGGCAGTGGAAAAGTAATCGGAATAAGAACCTCGTTCAGAGCTGTGCGATCTGCAGTGGTCCATAATGTTTTTTAGCTTTATCTATGGGCTGAGGTCGAGGGTGGGAAGAGGTGTTTGATGAAAGGTGTTGCTTGGTTTGTAAGAATGGCGGTGGCGAGAGGGGAAAGGCTAATTACTTCTAAAGGTTCGGATGAGCTGCGGAAGACAGCATTCTGTAAATAGCGAAGACGAATAGAGTGTAGATGGGAAAGAATTGTTGGGAATGTATAAAGGTTATTTATTAATTCGAGTCTAGTTTCTGGTCTGAGACTATAAGCTACAGTAGTCGGATGGCATGACGGTCAAGTTTTAATATGTCTAGGTATTGGATAAGGCAGGCGGAGATCCAGGATAAGGAGGCGTACGTAATAACAGGTCGAACAAAAGCTTTGTACGTGTTAATGATTTGTGTTGCTTTTAATCCCCAGGTTTGACCTAACAACCAGCGGAGGAGGTGAAACCTACGGGATGCCTTTTTGTAAATCTGGTCCAAATGTTTATTCCATTTTAAATTATTTTGAAAAGTGATGCCTAGATAGGTAAGAGTGGTGGTTTCGGTAAGGGGTTGATTATGTAGGGTTAGGTAAATTTGGTTAGTAGGACGGCAACTACGTTTACGATTACGAAAAATTATAAATTGTGTTTTGCTTACGTTGATTTTGATTTGCCAGCGATTCAGCCATTGTTCGAGCTCATTTAAATAGGTTTGTAATCGGGATTTCTTGGATCGGTTATTAGTTTCTAGAGCCAGTATTGCTATGTCATCAGCAAATAATCGGAGTGGGGGAATAGGTTGGGGAATATCGATACAAAACAAGATATACAAAAGCGGTGACAATGGACTACCTTGTAGTACTCCTGCTTTAATAGGAAAGGTGTAGGATAATATATTATGGATATTGACTTGGGCTGTGTGGGAGTTATGAAAGTTGACGAGGAAACAGATAATCGTCACAGGTAGCGGGAGGTGACGAAGTTTAAATATCAGTACGTCTATCCATACCTTGTCAAAGGCTTTCTCAATGTCTAGATTGATAAGGGCTGCGTGGTTTTTTGGAGGTTATTTTGTGAGGGATGCAGAGATATGAAAGAGGTATCATGTGTGGAGTGCTGAGGACGGAAACCGGCTTGCAATTGAGGTATGTAATGGAGGGAGTTGAGATAGGAATATATACGGCGTGCGAGAATGGTCTCTAAGATTTTAGAATACACTATTAGAAGGCTGATGGGACGATATGAATTTACGAGGGATGGTATTTTTTTGGGTTTTAAAAATAACAAAATAGTAGCATGTCCCCAATAGGCAGGATAGAATCCAGTATGGAGATTGATAGTATATACTGCACTTAGGAGTTGTAGGAAGGGATGTGGAGCTTCTTTGATGTGTCGGTAAGTAATCTGATCTAGTCCAGGGGCAGTGTTCTTTTTGGTCCAGAGTACGTCTTTTATGTCTTGTACTGTAATAGGAGCATTTAGGGGATGTTGGGCATCAGGGCGGAAGGAGGTTCAAAGCTAGGTCGAAGAGGAGGTTGAGTGATATCCACATATTCGGATATTACATCGTGGTGAGGATGGTAGAAATTGGCGTCGGAAGACGGTGAGAAAATTACTCTATAATGCAATGTGTGTCAGTTGTTTTAATTTGGTCCAGTATTTTCGAGTATCAGTCGTGTTGGATAATTCAGTACAAGTATTTGCCCAGGCATTTCTTTTCATAGCCTTGACGGATGAACGAGCACATCTAAGGGTAGTTCTACGTTCACAGAGTGTATTGGGTCATGGGTTTGGATGTAAGCCTTGTAAAGGTCATAGGAATATTTCAATAGCTGGAGTGCTTTGGGTGGGAGGGGAGTTTTGGAGGGATGGGAGATGTGGCGAAGAATATGGAGTCGGTCGGCAGTAATTAGTGCGGATTCTAATGTCTTCATTATGTCATGTAATTCGTGCGGTGATGCAGCTGGGTCAGTATTGCGTATTATGTCTGTTATTGTTTGTCTGTATGCCACCCAATCGGATCAATTATACTGTCTGACTGGTGGAGGACGTTGGATATGTTGGTATGGGTTGGTTAGTACATTTGTTACGGTTAATTGAAGGTAGCATAGTGATGTCACAGTTCGTTGCCAGGTTAGGAGAGAGGATCAGAATCTCAGGGGTCGTATTTGATATAGAGTGGGTGGGGGAGGGAAAGGGTAAGTCAACACCCCGGATATCATGTAATAGTTGGTCGTAAATGGTTTTGTTGTTGTTGTTGTTGCATATATGACGTAATGTTAGTAATGATGTAAGTACTGTATTTACGATCGATGTATTCCACAAAGTTGGTTGGTGGAGAAGAACCTGGAGGTGTATAAATTATTGCTAGAGCTATTATTTGATTTCCAATCGTGATTTTTATAATTATGTTTTCAGATGGATATTCATTTAGATAATTATAATGTTGTTGTGACGGAGTGGATTGATGAATACTAATAGCTATCCCTCCGCGGCCTCTGGTGGGGCGATTGGAGCGGTAGAAAGTATGGTTTTTAAATTTTGGACTTTGTTTTACTGTTAGAAATGTTTCATTAAAAATTATGATATCCGGTTTGTGTTGATCTATCTGCAGATCCAGCAGCGGTCGCTTGGCCCTCAAAGAACATACATTATCGCAATACATTTTCATTTACTACAATAGTGGACTAGGATCGAGGGGAAAGAATGCACAATGCATTCTTGTCCCAGAGAATGTTGCGTCCAAATGAGTTTGGAAGATCAATCGCGTCGCTAACTGTATCTAATACAGAATATTAGGACGTTGGAAGGGGAGAACATTCTAGAGCACCATAGTGATGACTCGCAGAATGTTCTCGGTGGAGGGATGGGGAGGAATGGAAGAGGAAAGCGGGGTAGGAAGGTCAATGGGAGTGATAGGTAGCACGTTCTCTGGTTGAGTGGGCGAAGGTTGGGGTTTACCCTTGCATTTAACTGAAATTGTTGGATGAGATTCGCCGCAAGTGCTGCATTTGTGTGACCCCTTGTTCATGCAAGCATGTGAGGCGTGTTGACCACTACAAATCGCACATACCTGATCGAGAAAGCACAGTGCAGTAGTAGGATGATCGTAGGATTGACAGCGATCGCAGCGCCTGCGCTGTGGTGGAGATGAGCGGGAGACCTCCACACGATGTCGCTTCGCGTAGATCAGCACACCATCTCTCAGTAGGTGGTCCAATGTTGCAGTATCCCGGGACAGGTTACGCATCAGCGAGGTCGGTCCGTTGGCGTTCCGGATCCGAATGGCCCGGAATATTGCGATGAATGTCCCTGCTGCTGGAGTTGGGCAGCGACCGCGTCCTCATTGTAACTGCGATCAACCCGTATGCCACCACTGACAAGGTGGGGGCTTGATGCGAAGGTGATTGGTTTCGCTGGGGTTGTTGAGCCAGGTTCTGTGCTGCAGCGTGCGTTCCAAAGTGCGCCAGTCCTATGGAGTTGACTAGGACTGTGTAGAATGGTCTAGAAGTTTTGATATAATAGCCGTCTTTGCTCCACTGAATTTCTAGATTGTAATCGTGTATGGCGATGGGCAGGGACTTGGTGATAATATGGTAGATTGCTTTCGGATGGGTGATGTCCGGGTTCAGATGCCTCAACATCACTATGTAGAACGGGGCAGGTAGACCGGTGTTTGTTGCTCTGCCACTGCGCTGTCGTACTTGGTAGAGCAGTGCAGATTTTCTTGCTGCCTCTACATAGCTTCTAATATTTAATGGCATAAATCCCGGAGACTGGTTCCCAGGTGGTAAATGGAACGATGCTAGAATTGATATTTAGAAGTGATATGCCGCTTGGAGAATCTTCGGGATTTACTGATAGTGGTGTATAGGTACTGCCAGTCGATGCTCGGGATCTGTCATCCTCAGGAGCAATGGGGAGTTTCTAACGATGAATGGGACTCGGAGAGTCGGTGGCTTCGAGACTCCTTGCTTGTTTTCCGGTTTCCTCGTTCTTCGCGATTTGTTGTCCTCGTGGAGGTGGTGATGGTGGTGTAGGACCTCCGGACGCCACGAATATTGCTATACCCGTAGGTGGTAAATCTTCGACGGATAGTGCCCTCTGCTGATCTGCTGGTGAGATACTGTTATCGCCGTTCGGAGCTGTTACCTTACAGTACACAAGTTGCTAGAATTGTTTTGTTGTGGTGATCTATCACACTCTGTTTTCCCTTGGCTGCTCGCTCATAGTGAGTGTTAAGAAGTTCGTGTTGCACCTAAATATATGAGGACAGCTTACAGACTCTCGTAACAGAAGCACGGGAGAGAGTAGGAATGGTCACCTTCTTTGAACTTAAGATTATGTGCTTCCAAGTTTTCTATGTTGGGTTATTTTCTACCTTATCTTACTTGGGAATATTATAAAACTTCATGCAAGCTGAAGCTTCTCAGAATGGAGTGTTACAACGAATCAGAATATGTATTTAGTCTGTTCGAGCTTTTAAAAACTTTAAAGATCTTTGTATATGCCAAAACGTAATCCCGTTTCTGTACGGGTCGGGTATGAAGTGAGATGAAGTTCCGTAGCGAGTTTTTACAGCCGGATGCCCTTCCTGACGTCATCGTCATCATCACAGGAGTTAATGCGATGAAAGGAATGGTGTGATATATGAAGGTAGGAAGGGAGAGGGTGACACTCACGTCTGTACATGGAATACTCCTGTCGAATCGCTGTAAGGGGTCTGTTTACATCCGACGGACGAAGCACCATGAACAGCGTCACTTGCCATAACTAAATACAAACACTGCCGAGAAATTTGGAATTGTATCCAGGCTTTCGACACACAATCCAGTGTATTCTCACTTCTCGTTTTCCTATTCCGTTCCCACCCCCTCACACTCCATCGCTCTTCCTCCACTACCAACTCAAGTTTCATCTTACTTAGTATTGCCTTATTTAATTAGGAGTTAGGATATATTAGTAACTAGCAAATGTACCCGTGCCTTACTACGGTATTCTAATAATGTTATTGGCTTTACGTCCCACTAACTACTTTTACGGTTTTCGGAGATGCCAAGGTACCGGAATTTAGTTCTGCAGGAGTTATTTTACGTGCCAGTAAATCTACGCTAGGGTATTCTAAATTGTATACGGATATCAAGTAAATTACTGTACATGCAGCGAATAAGATTTTTATAAATTGCATGTCTCTTAGCGTTATCCAGAAACAGCAGGGGGAGGTTCCCATACGTTGTTTCTAATGTAAAGTGCGAGTTACGGAGTCGTGATGATAACGGCAAGATCACTTGCCTACTACCATTCACAATCGAGTAGGTAAATTTTCATTACAATGGGAGGCCCCTTTACCTAATGCGCAGCCACAGTCGATTTTGGAGAGTTTTCGTTACAATGGCAGGCGCCCTTTCCTTCTTCCAGACAGATTAAAGTTGAGGAGTTGTTATTATAATAGCAGGCACCTTCTCTACTGCCAGTCAAAGTTGAGTTGTGCTGTTATCATTATAATGACAGGCCCCTTTTTCTTATGAAAGTCACACCGAGTCTGTGAGTCTGTATTATAATTTCAAGGACACTATGCCTAATGCCAGTCACATTTTAGACGGTAAATTTGTTTATAATGGCGAGCACACATGCCTACTCCCAAACACAATCGGTTAGGGGGGTTTTGAACAAAATTGCATGTTCCATTGACTTCTGCCAAGTCAAATCGAGAAGGGAATTATCAATTACAATGGTATTCCCTCCTTACTAACGCTAGTAACAAAGGAGGTGGAGAAGGATCGCATTCCTACTGCCAGTCAAAGTCGATGTAGAGATTAATGATTAGAATAGCAGACGCCCTCCTGCTGATAGTCACTATCGATATAAAATATTAATTATAATAGCAAACACACCATTTCCACATCGCTACAAATTGACTTCAAATAATATACAGTATATAGAACGACATACGAATTATATGCATGTTTGCAATATTGCAAACCTTCGTTTACAGATTAACTGCTGCTAAACGATGTAACATATCAACAAACGGATTGTACCATAAGACATCTCATTTAGCGGTCTAAGTGGCTGGTCTTTATTTATGGGTAAAATTGAGTTACAAACGTTGAATATGATAAAATTTGGGTAAGGTTTTCTCACAGTGCATTACTCTCGGGTACTAGTATGATGTCGAACTCCCCGTCTAGTTTGCAAAGAATAACGAATATGAGGATCAGACCAAATAGTTTAATAAATTAACATTAATAACAACTATCACCCCGTTTTACTGCTGATATACTTACATTATGTTATCAAACTGGTAAGCATGGTGAAGAGTTGTCCTCCTGTTCATTTCATCTCTTGATAAGATGTGTCGCATAAGTTTTACAATTTTTACTCACCTTTTTTTATTTTTTACCCATTTCGTTAGATAAAAGAAGAGGCGGGAGCGGTAGATGGAAGAGGAAGGTGCGGTAAGGAGAAGGTAATATTTTTTTAAACTCATTCATAACAGGTTTTACCACATAATAATAAAAATCACAATTAGATGGATAAAGGAAGAGGAGTAGATGAGTGATATTAATCCATTATAGTAAAAATAAAACAATAAAGCTATTTCTTCTAATATTCATCATCATCGTCATCATTTATTAGTGATTTTTAATAGTGCAAACAAATATTATTTTTACTATTTGTGATTTTATATAAATATAGAAATATTATAATTTTCTGAAAATGTTATTACATATTCATTATTTTTCGAAAATAAACAGAATATTACATATTGGATATATGAATGAAATTGGGAATAAAAAATTGAAACACACTATTAGTGATTTTTGCACATTGCAAACACATATAATTAAAATAGAAATGATCGAAATGGAATTTCATTTTTAAATAATGCAGGTAAATTTTAAAAAACATCTAGATAATGCACACTTTACATCTTGAATATAGAAATATAAATATAATTTTAAAAATGAATGATGATGTAATAATCCCTTTGTATTTACTTCAATTTTTAATATTTTTTGATAAGATAATATTTCCCCTTTTTACATATAATCATTATATTTACAATCATGAAAATTTTATGAATATTATTTACATAAAACAAATCATGGCATAACAAACAGCTATATGTTTTTGTATCCGCATGGTACACTCGTAAAGGAATCACTATCCTATTGGCGTTTATTATAAAATGGAATTAATGAACATTTATTCTGCTCAATAGTAATAACATGATGTCTGCGTGAAAGTATTCTCATCTGCCTACGAAAAGGCAGCCTTTTTAGATGCTAGTGCATTACGATAGTGTTGAACATGTAAATGGCTATCTACACTTGAACGTACTCCTTTTGCCTTTTTCACAAATTGTGAACTTTCTGTCTCATATGCATACATTTTTGGTGCTAAACCAATAAACTCAGTAATAATATTCAAACTACATTCATCTTTCATAAGACCAGTAACTTTCTTATTAAGTGGCTTAATATCAAATGTATTACATGGTAAAAAAAGAAGTTTCGAAGTATTCAGAACGGTTACGCATTACATTGTAGATGTTCGTACTCCGAATATGACTAACAAAACTATCTGTATCCATATACAAAAGTGGAAGATCTGTAAACTGCTGCTTTGCAAATCCATAATGAAAATCATGCTTTTTTAGTTTTGAGAAATCTAGTATGACCATTTCCAAATAAATTGGTTTTGTATAAACTATCTCAGTTTTTCATTTCAACAGTAATAAGGTCACGATCCATGACATGATAGGTTTTACAATTCGGGTTCGAGATGTACTTGCGTGCTCCATACCGTCCGTCCCATTCATTAATTAAATGATTGTCACGATGTTTGCGCACATTTTCCATACTTTTCCCATGTATGGACTTATTTATGAGTTTGAAAAACGTACTTTCAAATGTTGAAGTAGCACTTTGACGATGCTCTGTATTTAAATCCATGTACGGTTTAAGCCATGCTTCCTGTTTAAACGCGATAATACGATGAATACACTCTAATTGTAAACCGTATTCTAGACATTGAATAAGACATTGAATGTGAATAACATGGGAAATAGGGTAGCTATCACTTTAACATGCTTTGACGTATTATCAGGGGGAATCATTTTTTCAACACTAAAAAGGAAAGTCATAATGTGAATTATGCAGATTAGAAGGTTATGCAAGAGAAACCTCTAACACGAAACAGCAATTAGGATTTTTAGCAGCCTGATAAACATCAAAATTTTCAATTTCAGTTTCTGTTAGCCATACAAAAATTTTATATGTTAAAGCCTGTGACATTGCATATCCATACAGATTATTAACATCAAAATACATAAGATAAGAATCTTCTTTCTCTAAATCATAGTTGTTGAGGTATGGATTATTTGCAATTGCATGTCTGTTAACAAGCGAAACAAGTCCACCGCGAATTCCGCGTTCCAAAAACAAAAGCATGTCAATATCAGTAAGAAGATCAAGTCTAAACCTGTATAACTTGCATACCACGAAAGACCGGGAGACGTGTAGTAATAGGAATGGGCTAGTCCATGAATAGTTAAACAGATTTTACGGAACTTTTCAAACACATCACAGGGTAAAAGTGTGTGTACTCCTAATAATACAAGTCAGCATATTCACCTAATGATTTTATATTAAATGTTGACCACACATTACATGCATGCAAATAGTCTTCATCTGAAATTGACATTGTATGCTTATTATATGAGGATGAGCTTAGTCATGGTGTATTGCTTTCATCTAATACACTTGAAAATGCAGACCGAGGAGGTAATTTTGTTTCTTCGAGCGTCTGAAAGCTTTGAATATAGTCATATGGCAGAATACCTTTCCTTACACAATGTTTAAATTTCTCAGGATCTGGAAAATACTCATGAACGTATTTCCAGTCCTCGCTTGAAAGTCCATTTACAAGCATATAAAGAGAAAAGTTAATAAATTTGTATGAATCTAAAAAGCGATTGCTTATATCGCCTACACGTTGACTGAATGATATAAAACGTTCATGATTTTGTGCAACTACATTGAACTTTGTGCAATTTAATCGTGCAAACTCGCGAATGATAAAATGCAAGTCATAGCCTGACAAGTTATGAAAAAAGCAAGGAATAAATTTAGGAACACGATATAAAATGTTACATGATTCATGTGCAGGTCCACGATATTTTCCAGTAAAGTGGCAGTGATCTTTAACCTTAATCTCTGGGAATGTAATAGACTGTTTACAGATGTGGCATTCATATGTTTCATTATGCATAATCATATCATCAAATGACATTTGAAGTGGAACTGGATGTGATATAAGGAAACGAACACGATGTGCGAACATTTGTAATTAATATAAGAGCCATTCGGTACAGTTTTCTCCGTGATATACCTTAAAATATGATAATGACGAATCATATGAACAAACAACTTTGTATGCTACAGAAAACGGAGTATGCTTCTGTACATAATCAGTATATGGTTCGAACAAGTCTGGTTGACAGCGATGAAAAGGTACTGTAAAACATTCGAAATCTGCATAAACAGTAAACGGAACAGGTTCCTGTCGATAATAGTTCCCAAATTTCACTTCTGCTTTTTCACTATTTGGAAGAATGAGTTTTACGGCTGGGTGTGTTGTACAATAAACTAAGAGTGTAGCTAACATGCCTTCTGTTGAAAATCACTGCAAGGATCTGTCACATATAAACTTCTTTTCTGTGTGCGATGAATGTTGAGAGCTGAACAATCGTGAAAGTTTTGTTATAAGACAGTAGTGACTTGTGTTTTCACTGCAAACATATAAGAGATGAATATGTTGTTTAGGTGAAGAAGCTTTATAAAGTGGACCTAAAATTCTCTCACCCTTTTACACCGTACACAGGAAATGAAAAATCAAGATTGCTTTTCTCAAATTTAGAAATGTTTGTTATATCTATTGGAAAAGTAACATAATCAAAATTTAATGTATGTTGCAACCCAATTAACATATCTTAATACTGTGAAGCTCTTGATGGATTATGTGTTGCTGGATTTAACGCCATTGCCACACACCATAACAAGCAATAGGAATCATTATTCTGAATATTGATAACAGCTTTTTTATCTGCAATGAGTTTCGGAAGTGGGATACATTGTCTTCCTGAATATAATGGATTAAACTTACAGAAATTAAGCTGAGGATGAGAAATAATTTGTAGTGCCTTTCTGCTAATACCCTCTTCAAACTTTTGAAATTATGCAAGCAATTCACCTACAATGTGTTTACGAAACCATTCTGAAATATTATCAGAACATAACAGCTTTGTCATTTTTGATTTTATATAAAAAGTTTCATGAATTTCAACATTATATTTAAAAAGAATAAATGAACATGCAAGTGAGGCATTTTGCTGAAGTGCAGAATTTATAGTTAGCAAAGGAGATACTTTATCTTCAAAAACATTATAGCATGATATTAAAAACGAATTTGGATCTAAAATATTCATTGATTTTTTTAAATACCGCTTATTATATGCGATATTCAATTCATGCTGTGTGTGCGTTTATATTTTACTTGATATAATATTCAATTAAATATCCTTAAAACTAATTATACATGTGTTGTTTTCTAATCCGTGATATGACAAGGCAATTGTTCGTTGATATATATTTTGAAGATCAGAATCGGTTAGCGTATTAAATCTATTAGGTAGAAATACCTTAAATTCTTCACAGCACCATAATATTCTATCTTCAAATCTCGCAGATATTCTCTGAAGTGAAATAACTCTAAATTGTTCATTAACAGGGAGATCAGTTAATCTTCTTGTAGGTGTGCCTGTGAATCGTCCGAGATTGTTAATAGTTACGTTTTTCTAAAAATCAAATACTAATATTAGACTTTTTACAATTAAATAATTCAATAAAAGATAAAAACATACCTTAAAAAGATAAATGATGTACGCGGCAAATTTGGTTACAGCAATCTTGCGATGAGGATACAGCAAAAAATACTCCAATAAGTAAACGTTCTTTTCATACAGCGTTTGTCCCTCTGATATTATGGCTTCTTTTTACGAAATAAATATTTCTAAAAAACAAAAATCAATAAAAATTGTCAAAAAATATTAATATTTCATAAATTTTAAAATCAACGTACTTTTTCAGAAGAAATGTAGAAAAATCAGGACACAAAAGTTTTGATGAGAAGAGTAGACAGCAGATAACTGACACCGATGATGATGGCGATGATGATGATTTTTTCTAAAAAGAAAATCGTAAAAACATATTTCATTTTTATATTTTAAATATAAATATATACTGTATATTCTTTTTATAAACAGAATACACGTGCTTACCTTTGCTGAACTTGTCGCGAAAGCTGCTTTGATAAAAGTTAGAGGGGCGAGAATTGATTGACCACTATATATGCACGTATCGATATAAGTTCATTATCCATCAAGATTTTTATAAACGATGAGTACATTGGATTGAATCCATCTCCAAGTTTACACGCAAAGATAATATAATCGTACACCTCTGTTAATGAATGACCAAAATAATAATTAATTTTTTACAATAAAATAAAAAATCACTGATATACACAGCCGAACAGAGCCAGTGTCTGTGCATAACTGCACAGCGCACAAGTATTGCTCTACTGTCATTTGTTCTCAGAAAGGAAAAACAATATGGCATACTCGTCAGACAGGGGTAGCCAGAGAAGATGAATTTGGTTGCCACGGCATAAATAATCCATATTATTATTATTATTATTATTATTATTATTATTATTATTATTATTATTATTATTATTATTATTATGCAAATAACGCTAACTATTCTCGGTTGCCGACATGGGTTCTTTATGGCAAAGTCGTTAGCGTGCTCGTTGAGACAACCTCAACACGGCATGCAGGTCACCTACAAGGGCGTTAAATGAAACAGACCTGCACCAGGCCTTCTCCGAGGGGAGGCTACATGCTTCTTAATTATCATGTTATGACTGTAATGAAAATAGGAAACGACTGAAATCCATCTTCAGAGCTGCTAATAGCTGCGCGCTACCCAGCCCACTCACACAGTTATAGGGGGACCTAACTACACGCAAAATCACCATCTTCAGAGGGACACACTTCTTACGGTTAGATAACCAGCCTACCGTGATATCCTTATTACAGCACGCAAGACGTCAACGGGAGTCAATTCACAGAGAAGTTGAGTTTGCTTGTCATGACACGAATAATCCATACAATTATTTTTATTATGATTCTGCAAGTAACGCTAACTATTCCCTGTTGCCGACATGGGGTTTTTATGGCAAAATACACTGACTGACAAAGCAAATGCAACACCAAGAAGGAGTGGTCAGAACTTTATGCCAATTGCAGGGTAGACTGACGTCACTGAGGTATGCTCATGATGTGAAATGCGCCGCTGTGCTGCGCACGTAGCGAACGATAAACGGGACACGGCGTTGGCGAATGGCCCACTTCGTACCGTGATTTCTCAGCCGACAGTCATTGTAGAACGTGTTGTCGTGTGCCACAGGACACGTGTATAGCTAAGCATGCCAGGCCGCCGTCAACGGAGGCATTTCCAGCAGACAGACGACTTTACGAGGGGTATGCTGATCGGGCTGAGAAGGGCAGGTTGGTAGCTTCGTCAAATCGCAGCCGATACCCATAGGGATGTGTCCACGGTGCAGCGCCTGTGGCGAAGATGGTTGGCGCAGGGACATGTGGCACGTGGCACGAGCGAGGGGTCCAGGCGCAGCCCGAGTGACGTCAGCACGCGAGGATCGGCGCATCCACCGCCAAGCGGTGGCAGCCCCGCACGCCACGTCAACCGCCATTCTTCAGCATGTGCAAGACACCCTGGCTGTTCCAATATCGACCAGAACAATTTCCCGTCGATTGGTTGAAGGAGGCCTGCACTCCTGCACTCCCGGCGTCCGCTCAGAAGACTACCATTGACTCCACAGCATAGACGTGCACGCCTGGCATGGTGCCGGGCTAGAGCGACTTGGATGAGGGAATGGCGGAACGTCGTGTTCTCCGATGAGTCACGCTTCTGTTCTGTCAGTGATAGTCACCGCAGACGAGTGTGGCGTCGGCGTGGAGAAAGGTCAAATCCGGCAGTAACTGTGGAGCGCCCTACCGCTAGACAACGCGGCATCATGGTTTGGGGCGCTATTGCGTATGATTTCACGTCACCTCTAGTGCGTATTCAAGGCACGTTAAATGCCCACCGCTACGTGCAGCATGTGCTGCGGCCGGTGGCACTCCCGTACCTTCAGGGGCTGCCCAATGCTCTGTTTCAGCAGGATTGCCCGCCCACACACTGCCCGCATCTCCCAACAGGCTCTACGAGGTGTACAGATGCTTCCGTGGCCAGCGTACTCTCCGGATCTCTCACCAATCGAACACGTGTGGGATCTCATTGGACGCCGTTTGCAAACTCTGCCCCAGCCTCGTACGGACGACCAACTGTGGCAAATGGTTGACAGAGAATGGAGAACCATCCCTCAGGACACCATCCGCACTCTTATTGACTCTGTACCTCGACGTGTTTCTGCGTGCATCGCCGCTCGCGGTGGTCCTACATCCTACTGAGTCGATGCCGTGCGCATTGTGTAACCTGCATATCGGTTTGAAATAAACATCAATTATTCATCCGTGCCGTCTCCGTTTTTTTTCCCAACTTTCATCCCTTTCGAACTACTCCTTCTTGGTGTTGCATTTGCTCTGTCAGTCAGTGTAGTTAGCGGGTTGGTTGAGACAACCTCAACACGGCATGCAGGTCACCTACAAGGGTGTTAAATAAAGCAGACCTGCACCAGGCCTTCTCCGAGGGGAGGCTACATGCTATTATTGTTATTTAGAAATTGCTTCTTAATTAATTATCATTATATGGCTGTTGTGAAAATAGAAAGAAAAACGCGAGTAAGTACAAAAGAATAGTAAGGCTTATGAATTGTGAGAAACTGAAGGACATTCTAGTCCTCGCAAATATAATACTCTTATTATCACCATTATTATTATTATTATTATTATTATTATTATTATTATCATTATCAATCTTGCCTGCCTCTTACTCGGAGATTCCGGTTTGGATT
The DNA here is from genome assembly GCF_040414725.1 of Anabrus simplex. Classification (NCBI taxonomy): domain Eukaryota; kingdom Metazoa; phylum Arthropoda; class Insecta; order Orthoptera; family Tettigoniidae; genus Anabrus; species Anabrus simplex. Next base: position 234,581,023 of record NC_090271.1, read on the forward strand.
CCCTGCGAGGTCAGGGACTTTTTGGCTTAAGGGTCTGCACATATACGAAAGAAATAACTAACTTCTTATTATTTCTGGCCCTCGTCTGCTTTACAATGCGTGTGTTACTGTCAGGCCGTGCAGTTTTGTACATCCATGAGACAGAGACATCCGGTCGGCCGTACCAAAGTTATTTGCAAACGCCAGCATGCTGCTTCCTGTACGAAAGCTGCTGTCTGCTCGCTCACTGAACATAACCAGTACACCTGTGTGTGTTAAAACAAAATCTATAAATTGTACGAAGTGGCTGAGCTGTTTCACGATACTTTTCAGTAATCACTAACCTTAATCTCTGGGGAATGTAGACACGGTGTTCTGTTTACGATATGTGGTCGATTAAAAATGTCCAGCCTTCGCGGTGTAGTATGACTACCTCTGCCCTACCGGGTTCGATTCCCGGCTAGGTCGAGGGATCCCGGTCTCGAGAGCTAAGAATAACAGTCGAGAGGATTTGTCGTGCTGACCACACGACCCCTCGTAATATGCAGGCCTTAGGCGGTTGGTAGGTCAAGTGCTGTAGGGGGTTTGGTTTGGATTAAAATAACACAAAGTAAGGGACTAGTAGTGTTCGATTCCTGACAATAACAAAATTCAACCTACGAAACTTGAAGATAATAACTACAGTGATAGAATTAACGAATATGGCAACTATGCTGCAGAGCAGTGCTAAGGGCTAGTTCGCAGCCTGCTACCTCTGGAAAGCCTGTATTCGATTCCCTAACATGCATTCATAGAATTTAAAATATTCCTAGTCTGCCTCTGTAGAGTAGTGGTTAGCGTGATTAGCTGCCACCTCCCCGGGCCCCGGGTTCGATTCCCGGCAGTGGTACGAAATTTTTGAAAAGTAGAACAAGGGCTAGAACGGTGTCCACTCAGCATCGGAGAGGTTAACTAAGTAGAGATGGGTTCGATTCCCACCTCAGCCATCCTGGAAGTGGTTTCCGACTTCTCCCTTCCAGGCAAATGCCGGGATAGTACCTAACTTAAGGCTACGGCCACTAGTTCGCAGCCTGCTACCTCTAGAAGCCTGCGTTCGATTCCATGCCATGCATTCGTAGAATTGAAAATATTTCTAGTCAGCCTCTGTAGAGTAGTAGTTAGCTGCTACCCCCCGGAGGCCCAGGTTCGATTCCCTGGTCTGCTACGTGGGCTGGAACGCGGTTTACTCATCCTCAAGAGGTTAACTGAGTAAAGGTAGGTTCGATTCTGACCTTAGTCATCCTGGAATTTGGTTTACTACTTTTTCATTCTAGGATAATGCCGGGATGGTATTTAACTTAAGGCTACGGCCGCTTCCTTGTCAGCATAGCAGGTAAGGCTGCCTGGGCAAGGTACTAGTCATCCTCCCGAGTTGTATCCCCGACCCTAGAGTCTAAAGCTCCAGGACACTGTCCTTGAGGCGGTAGAGATGGGATCACTCGCTGAGTCCGAGGGAAAAAACGCAGGTCGCCTACGGATGGACAACAACGGAGGAATAACAGAAAGGGTTTAATATGTAGTTGAGTAGATGATTTACATTTTCTTCCACCAGAGAGCGCAACAATCGCCAGTCGATGCGCGCACATCGACTATCGTAAAATTTCGAGATGAGTTTATATTTTCTTCTACCAGAGTGCGCAACTATTATCAGTCGATGCGCGCGCTCGACTATCGAAATTTTCTGCAGAGGCTGACTACAAATATTTTCAATTCTACGAATGCATGACATGGAATCGAACGCAGGCTTCTATCAGGGAGCGCAACTATCGCCAGTCGATGCGTGCACATTACCCTTTCTACTGCTCGCGGATCTGCGCACCCCCCACCCGTTCAACGATGCTATAAATACACATGCTCGTGGCAGTTAGACTTTCGTTGCCTCGAGAGAGGCGGGCGTGCTTTGACAACTTAGCCGGAGCAAAATGTTTTTGGTAGAGGACTCGTCGCAAAGGCGGTGGAGCTCTATCGAGAGAAAGAGCACATCTCTCACTCATCCATCCCCTATTCTTGGTAAGGGGGCTGGGAAGAGAGGACTACCTCTCTCCCCCCAAAAATCAACAAAGCATAAAAATTCTCTGAGGTTAGCCTTGCATTCTTGCGCGCCTCAGCACGTGGTTAACTCCCGTCAAGATGACAGCTGCGAGGTTAGGGTCGCCCACTTATTCCAATTCCGCACCCAACACCTAACAAAAGCACGTGGTGTGTGGCTAAGTCTCGTCAAGATGACAGCTGTGAGGTTAACCTCGCCCACTTATTCAAATTCCGCGCCTCACACCTGTCAAAAGCATGCGGTGTGAGGTTAGGGTAGTTCTCTTATTCAAATTCCGCGCCTCACAGTGTCAAAAGCGCACGTAAACAATAGCACGTGGCCGTGACGTCATGGGTCAATGACCTTGCCAGGGGTCAATGACCTCATGGGGAAATGCTGATTCAGCTCCCATTGTTTTGGAACATACATTGCCCTACTACTGGCACAGTAAATTCAAAGTAATGATTCATGAAGTAAGAGGACACAAATGCGTAAGAAGTTTCGTTACGTCCTACTGTTGTCAGAATGATTTACAAGTCGGTGAGACTTCAACATGTTAAGTACAGACGTACGCATTTAGTTCCGTTTACACGCTATTGTAACATGACACTTGATATTTACCGAATATGAATTTAGTTCCATTCACATGTGATAATACGAGGTACTTATATAAATGAAGGTAAATAACGTTTTGTTCACTGAGACGACTTTGTTATGTCTAATACTACAGATAGTATTGTCATGACCTTCATCCACTTGTACGAGAAAGTAACTTCTCTTCGCTGAAGCTACTTGGTTAAGACCATTCAATTCTAATGTAAGCTGCCTCTGTGGATCAGTGGTAGAGTGTCGGCCTCCGGATCCCAAGATAGCGGGTTCAAACCCGGCAGACGTAGTCGGATTTTTGAAGGGCAGAAAATAGTCCATTCAACACTCCATGTCGTACGATGTCGGCATGTAAAAGATCTCTGGTGACACATTTGGTGTTTACCCGACAAAATTCATTAAATCTCAGCCATAGACGCCCAAGAAAGTTCCGGTTTACTCGGTCTGCCATCTAGTGGGCCTAGAGTAAAACGGAACGTCGAAATTGACGAGCAGACAGCCAGATGGCGTCAAATTGAAATGTCTGCATACGGTAGCTGAGGCCATACGATTGCTATTATTAACTCTAATGTAGAATAAATGGTAATCAGTTTTCGAACTGTGTTTACGAACTCGTAGTCTTATGTACTCTCTTATAGACTTGAGTCAACATCTCCAATCGAAGGAAGAAAGAAAGAAAGAATTTGAATTACACTTGGAAATACGAGTCCAAAGATTAGCACTCGACATTCAACTAACTTTGATTTCACAGTTCCGAAATCTAAGTTCAATTGCACAGTTTTAATGTAACTTGAAAAATACAAGTCCGATACACTGCTCGGAATATGAATGATAGAAAATACACTAATGGTCATATAAACCAGAACACCTTGAAAACCTAGAGATAGGAAGTTCGTATCCACAGGACATGTGAATGTATGTTCTAAAGAAATGATTAACATTTGAACCACATCGGCTCTCAGGTTCAAGGTCCACCTTGATATCTCGGCGCACCACCACCAGCTGGTAAAATGTGCCTGCAGCTCTCGTTTTCGCTATAAACCGAAGGCAATGGATCAGTATGACTTGAACAGACGTGCAGGATGCCCCGTAGTCGTATGCAACAACCGTACCGTCAAATGAGTGGGTTTAAAAGAGGGCGCATTATTGGCATGAGAGAACGTGATGCATCCGTCAGGGAAATTGCTGCTCGTGTGGGACGAAGTGTGTTGGCAGTGCAACGGGTGTGTACAGAATGGTTCACAGAAGGCCATAGAACACGACGAGATGAGTCTGGTTGCACCACCCAGACCACCCTCTGAGAAGATCCACATCTCATCCGAATGGAATTGCAGGACAGATCTGCGCCCTCCTCGGCTCTGGCGCAACAGTGGAACAGTGTAACACATCGTACACTATCAGGAGTGACAGTTCGTCGCCGTTTATTACGGTCTGGGTTACCGGCGCGTTGTCCACTTCTCCGCCTACCTTTGACTAATGTGCATAAACATGCTAGACTGCAACTGTCTATGGAATGACGTCACTGGGGACAGGAATGGCAGCAGATTGTGTTTTCGGACGAATCCAGGTTTTGTTTGTTTGGAAATGATGGCCGCATTTTGGTTCGCCGCAGACAGGGGGAGATGCATCATATTGACTGCATTCGCTAAGACGTACAGCGCCAGCTAAAGACCTTATGGTGTGAGAGCTATTGGGTACAACCGCAATTAAGCACAGTTGGTGTGTGTCCAGGACACTGTGTCCAGTTTGACCTAGGTGAATGGCATCCTGCGACTCGTAGCCATACCCTTTCTGCACGACACCCCAGACGCCATATTTCAGCAGGACAATTTGCGACCACATGTTGCTGAACGAACACGTGCCTTCTTGTTGTCACAGGATGTCAGACTGTTGCCCTGCTCCGTCCGATCACCGGACTTGTCGCCAATCGAAAATGTGTGGGATATGATGAAACGACGGGTGCGGTGCTGTGACCCAATGCCAACCACCAAAGATGAACTGTTGAACCATGTGAATGCAGCATATGAGGGCTATATCCCAGGACACCATTCGCTCCTTATGCGCGTCGATGCCATCACGCATGGAACAATTTATCAGTGCCAAGGATGACTAGGCAACAGGACAGATGTTGAACCTAGGTGACTGAAATGCTAATCGTTTCTGAAGAACATACTAATGATCATGTCCTGTGAATATGAACTTCCTATCTCTAGTATTTTAAGGTGTTCTGTTTTTTTATGAACATGAGTGCATTCAGTCACTTTATGAGATGGATTTCTGTCGAAGTTCATGCTAACACACTGGTCAAATTCCGTCGTCGACCGTCCTACAGTCAACCAGCACAAATACAGTATAGACAATACACGACTCTTCCGGATTTAGCTTTGTTGAAATGGGAGACAATTCGCAAGTGGCGCTCCTAGTGGCGTGACCTGGAAAATCGCGCTAAATTCAAATATCAATAGAAATTAATGTACGGAAATGGATAAATAAATTACGTCTAGAAAGAAAGTGTTATTAAGTTATTAAGTTCAAAGTTGCTAAAGCAATTCTGGATAAATGAAAGAATAATTGAAGATGCTAAAGCAATTCTGAATAAACGAAAGAATAATTATTCAATAGGTTATTATTTAAAGACTGAAATTAGACATATGATCAAGATGTGAAATGCACTACTGTGAAAGGACTTGATCTTTCATTTATGCATTACTTTTTTACTTTAGAGTTCTTGCCGGGACGTTTCCGGATAGATTTGTCTTTTCCCTAATTTGAAAACATTTTATCATCACATTAAGACATTTGTGAATAAACAGATCGGTACATTCCCGCATTTTTCCCTTGGAAGGAATTCCTCTTTTGGAAGGGTCGGTAGCATTTGATGTTTCATTGTTTGGGAAATTCTATTTTGAGACAGCTCACAGCTTTAATCTGAGGAGCGGGATAGAATAAAGAAAAGCATGGAAATGCTATCAAAAGTTATGTTCTGAGGATCATTTACGTACAATTAGAGTAAGAATTTAACATACACTTCGCTGTATAGTCGGGGATTTGTAAAATCGCTGACCTGAAAATGATCTGAACAGATCGTATAATTATTATTCAAGCGTAACGCCCTTCTTTCATATATACCTTATCGAAGTCACTTCTCTGACATTTCAAAACCCACAGTTCACACCTACAAAAACACATCGGTGTTGAAGGATAACTGCTGCACTATACAATAAAATAAGCTTATTACATTTTAAGCCAGTTAAAATATGGGTCGCGCAGGTCAGAAGTTTAGGAAGTACTATAAAAATCTCTTTGTCACTGGAAGAATACATATGCAAACACAATATTTACTTACATTTTCTTGTCACGAGGGAAACGGAAGAAAGGCCGCGAATCCTTCTTCACTTCACAGTTATTGCAGCCAAACACAGCACATCTTTCAACTCATGCTGAGAGGAGATATAAAGGAATGACACACGCTACTATTTACTTATGTTAACTTACTGCAGAAATTCATATATCCTGATATTAGGCACATATGAAGACATGTAGGTCTCGAAAATTAGGGATGAACTCCAATATCTTCTATCAGGCTCGTATTAATGAACGGCCGTAACCATGGAAACGTCAGCTCAAGGATTCTACAGTAGAATATAGGCCTGGTTTTCGAAGTATGCACGTGCGTGAGTGTAAGCAAAGCCAAGGAGAGATTCTCCGTATACTTTTTAAACTCGTAGCTAGCCTTAATCTGCTTAGATACTGCTTATGGAACCTCATTTCCAATAATTTTATCACGATAATGAATGCGAATAGAACCTAAGTGCTACTTTCGCTATTTACAAGAGATTCTGTTTAAATATTTTAAACTTATCAATTGGTACGCACATGAATTTCTTTCCCGAGAAAAGCACTGCCGGGGTAACCCCCTAGCACCCGTAGGAGAGGATAGCATATACAAATAATTGAAAATGGTGTAGAATCCATAGTTTTGGGTGTCGCTGAGGTGAACAGTAACACTGGATGTCGTTTAAGTCCAAGTTTATCCTCCATAGGCATGGCGATTGAGCAGTGAAGAAAACGTATGTCCAAAATAGCCGAAGGAAGTGAAATATAAAAATAATAGAAAACAACCCAAATTAATGTAGAATCTATAGTTTCTGGGGTCCCTGATATGAACAGTGACATTCTGGATATCGTTTAAGTACAAGCTCAAGCCACCATTGGTATGGGAGATGGAAAAGTGTGAAAAAGATAATCTCCAAAATGACCGAGATTATGGTTGTATGTGTGTATGTTCCGGCATAGCTCTCAAGCAAACTTTGTACACAGATGGTAAGCCATCTGGAAAAAATACTGGGGGGGGGGGGGGGCTAAGACATCCCTAGCATTTCCTAGGGGAGGGATTGATATGTAAATATTATCGAAAACGACCTATAGTATCGAATCGATGGTTTTCGGGGTTGCTGAGACGAATTGTGACATTGTGGATGCCGTTTAAGTCCGAGTTCAGCCTCCATCGGCACGGGGGTTGAGAAGAGGCGAGAAAGAAAACATCCAAAATCACTGTGAGGACGGTTGATCCATAGTTTTCGGGCTCCCTAGGCTGGTTGATGACAGCCCCTTGTGAGAGTTGGAATAGTGTACATCATATCTATGGCGCAACGCGTATCACTTATTTTATTATTTATTCGAAAGTATCCACTCCTTCCCAGACAATTTGGGGTGCCACAACGAAAGAGTTTAACGTAAAACAAACATACATACATACATACATACATACATACATACATACATACATACATACATACATGCATACATACATACATACATACATACATACATTATCGTTACAGACTGTTATGCCTTTCAGCGTTCAGTCTGCAAGCCTGTGTAAATTTAATAAACGTCGCCACAACCCTCTATTTGCAACTAATGCTGTGGCCTCATTTAGTTCTATACCTCTTATCTTTAAATCGTTAGAAACCGAGTCTAACCATCGTCGTCTTGGTCTCCCTCTACTTCTCTTACCCTCCATAACAGAGTCCATTATTCTCCTAGGTAACCTATCCTCCTCCATCCGCCTCACATGACCCCACCACCGAAGCCGGTTTATGCGTACAGCTTCATCCATCGAGTTCATTTCTAAATTGGTCGTTATCTCCTCATTCCGAGTACCCTCCTGCCATTGTTCCCACCTGTTTGTACCAGCAATCATTCTCGCTACTTTCATGTCTGTTACTTTTAACTTATGAATAAGATATCCTGAGTCCACCCACCTTTCGCTCCCGTGAAGCAAGTTGGTCTGAAAACAGACCGATGTAAAGATCATTTCGTCTGGGAGCTGACTTCCTTCTTACAGAATACTGCTGATCGCAACTGCGCGCTCACTGCATTAGCTTAACGACACTTTGATTTAATCTCACTTCCTATATTACCATCCTAGGAGAAGACACAACCTAACTACTTGAAATTATCTACCTGTTCTAGCTTTGTATCACCAATCTGACATTCAATTGTCTTGAATTTCTTACCTACTGACATCAATTTAGTCTTCGAAAGGCTAATTTTCATACCATACTCATTGCACCTATTTTCAAGTTCCAAGATAGTAGACAGCAGGCTTTCGGCACAATCTGCCATTAGGACCAAGTCGTCAGCATAGGTCAGAAAATAATCTCAAATTAAAACTTGAAATTATACACATAGGCCTAACAATATGTCTTACTCTACACAAGAGTTTGTAAATTATTATCAGTCAATGTTACAACTAAGAAATCTAAAACAAGTCTCTTCAAACAGGTAATACAAATACTAATCTAAAAAAAAGTCACTTCAAACAGGTAATACAAATACTAAAATTACCCAACTCCTCTCCTGGTTTCCAGTTATTCTCGTGCCTGATGCCAGCAATTCAAGAAAACTCACAAAACACCATGAGCAGTAGGGGCGATTAAGGGGAGTAGGAGGGTTTTTATTCAATATTAGCCGGTTGAAATTAGGAATTAAAGGAATCGTTAAAGAAAAGCAATTTGTACAAGTCATGTTGTCTTATCAGCTACTTCTTTCCTTTATTTTCTTTAATTATTAGCGGAAACACGCACAAAATGCCGTTCGTCACGGCTAACCGATTTGTACAACGCCACACCAAGTAGTGAGGACTTTGCATGTGCTGTGAGGAATGGTACCAGGGGTATATACACTTTGATCATGGACACAGGCATGATTCACCCGCTTGTCGCGCGCATTCGTCAGTCTGGCAGTCTCTTTAGTGTCTGTTAGTGTGTAGTCAAATATTATTATAATAATTTCGTGTGGCTATTTCTAGCCGAATGCAGCCCTTGTAAGACAGATCCTGGTATGAGGGTGGGCGGCATCTGCCATGTGTAGGTAACTGCGTGTTATTGTGGTGGCTGATAGTGTTATGTGTGGTGTGTAAGTTGCAGGGCTGTTGGGAACAGCACAAACACCCAGCCCCCGAGCCATTGGAATTAACCAATTAAGGTTAAAATACCCGACCCGGCCGGGAATCGAACCCGGGACCCACTGGGCCCAAGGCCAGCACACTAACCATTTAGCCATGGAGCCGGGAGGTATAGTATTGAATCAAAATCTCAAGGAAAAAACTATTAGTATCGCACTTAAGTTAGTGTACTGTCAACCTTTACCTCTGTGGAAATTCGCTCAGGAGCATCAAAAAACTTACCGCCTTGTAGCTTATTTTTCCAGTGTGCATGTATTTACCCCACCGCCCGCACCCCTCCCCGGCCGGCTATATACCACAAACCCAAGTACTTCTTTTTGTCTGTACATATTTTTGCCTCCCCACCACTTTTATTTCCCAATCGCCGCTACTGACCATGTGAAAAGATGACTGATGACCAGGGAACGGATTTATATGTAAATACATATCTCTTTAGGAAGCTAAAATTAATTATATTTTGCATTATCTTTACGAATCATGACGTGTGGAGTTGAAAAATGGAGTGTTCATTTTCCATATTTTTCCATATTTTGGAGTTTAACACATATGTTCCATATTCTTCGTCATTAAAATCAATATAGTCCATATTTCGACTAAAAAGTAGTCCTCTCAATAATGGAGAAATAAATTAAAAATCTATATTCGAAAAATTAATATTTTAACTGGTGTGCAGGTCATTATCACGCCTGTCTACGTCTGGGCTGATAAAATAAGCTGATAAGCGGTGCGAAGAAAGAGAGGGGTTGAGCCCGGAAGTGGTGGAGATCAGCCGGTCAGTACCGTGACTACCTGAATCACACTTACAGCACTGATAAGCTGCATTACATAACATCGACTGTGTTTGTGACGTAATTTTGTAACTAGGGAAATCTCATTCATCGACGATGTGCTAGTGATTTCCGGATTAGTTCGTAATTCTGGCATTCTCTTTGATTGCTTCATAACTCCATCTAGTTCACTACCAGTCATTCACAGTTTGAATTAGCACTGAGACGGATCATAGTGTACTTGTACGTTAAGTGTGTGCAGTTGTATAGTGATATTCATAGAAGACATTAACGTTGTTACAATATGCCTAAAGTAGCTCAGTCAACCAGTTTAAAATTGAAAAGTTACGTATCAGAATTTAAAGAAGATGGTTTATCAACTGACAGTAAGATATTATTTTGTAATTTGTGTCATTGTACAGTGACATCTACTCAAAGGTTCCTTGTGCAACAGCACGTTTCAACCAGTAAACGCCAGGCTAACAAACAAAGAGATTCCAAGCAGAGACAGTTGTTTCTGACACAACCAGCAACTTCCAGTGTTAACGTCCGAGTTCAACACCGATCTCTGCCGTGCTCTCATCTCTGCTGACATACCTCTCTTCAAACTGAATAATCAGTGCTTCAGGGAATTCTTCGAGAAATATACTAAACGATCCATCCCGGATGAGTCAACGTTCAGAAAAACGTACTGGTCAGCCATATACGATGAAACTGTTCGGAAGATAAGGCAAGAGATTAAAGACGGTCCAATTTGGGTTTCCATTGATGAGACAACAGACAAAGAAGGCAGGCTAACTGGCAACGTAATCATTGGTTTGTTAAGCGAAGATTATTGTAAACGGATTCTCTTACACTGTGATGTTCTAGAAAAGTGCGATAACAAAACTATAGCAAAACTGTTCAATGAGGCTGTGGGTATCCCCTGGCCACAGAGCGTTAAGTATAATAAAGTGTTACTTTTTATTAGCGATGCCGCACCTTATATGATAAAAGTCGGAGAAGCCACGTGTTGTATATCCTAAGATGACTCATTTAACATGTGTAGCACATGCCTTTCATCGTGTGGCAGAAGTGATAACAGGCAGTTACCCCAAAGTAGATTTATTGATTTACTCAGTGACAAATGTTTTTCTCAAAGCCCACAGAAGAGTTCATCTTTTGAAAGAAATGTACCCAGAGATTCCATTGCCGCCTAAGCCGATTCTAACTAGGTGGGGTACGTGGTTGCAAGCGGTTGAATATTATGTTGAATATATAGACTGTATTAAGAACGTTCTGCATGCCATGGACTCTGAAGATGCAGCCTCACTTGAAGCCGCGAAAACAGTTGTCTGCGATACAAGTGTGAGAAATGACTTATGTTACATTCAGCATAATTTTTCATGCATTACAAAAATAATGAAAAGGCTACAAAACTCGCATCTCTCACTTTCTGAAAGTTGTGAAATTGTGAATAAAACTGTGGAACAACTAAATCGTGGTACAGGTAAAGTTGCAGATGTAGCAAACATGAAGATGGTCACTGTACTTTCAAAGAACCCTGGATATGAAGAAATGACAATGCTGTGTGGAGATTTAAGTGTAAAATTAACATTGGATTTAACCCCAGCAGATATTGTGGAAGTGAATTATGCCCCCATTACCTCTTCCAATGTTGAACGCAGTTTCACTCAATATAAATCTGTCCTTAGAGATAATAGGAGAAGATTCACTTTCCAGCACTTAAAAGAACATTTTGTAATCCATTGTTTTGGTAATTGAGAAAAAAAGGATTGTGTGTTCTTCAAATATATTAAAATGAGAAATGCAACATTATGTTGCATGGAGATCTACTTTGTTTAGCTTCTTCGAACTTTGATATTAAATAGAAATTAATGTTATATGTGTAATTTTAAGTCCATATATAATTCCATATTTCAATAAAAATAACTAAATATATATGTACATATTTCAATAATTATTAGTACACTAGCAAGATACCCGTGCTTCGCTACGGTATTATACTGAAATTTATAACTGAATGCTTATTGTTTTAGATATATAATCCGCCGAAATTCGCGATCTGACTCGTTTTCTGCGAGAATCCGCCAAAATTTGCGATCTGACTCGTTTTCTAATAGATTACGGCAAGTATCCTCCCATTTCTCAATCTTCCTTTCGTACATACCGGGCTAGGTCCAGGTATTCCACCCGGTCAGTTGGGTCCCTAAATATTTGCCATCTTTTCCTATGAGCATTTTTAATATGGATCAAATCCTTCAGGAGATCCGGCGTGGTGTCGTCTTGGGTGCCTTGGCGGTACTGAACCCACGGCCGGACTGCATTCTTAGTCATTACATGTCCAGGACCCGTTTCCAGCGCGGTCCGCACATTTGTTGACGGTCCAGAACATTATTATTATTATTATTGTTATTATTATTATTATTATTATTGATAGTTGCTTTCCGTCACACTGACACAGATAGCTCTTATGGCGACGATGGGACAGGAAAGGGCTAGGAGTGGGAAGGAAGCGGCCGTGGCCTTAATTAAGGTACAGCATCAGCATTTGCCTGGTGTGAAAAATGGAAACCACGGAAAACCATCTTCAGGTCTTTCGACAGTGGGGTTCGAACCTACTGTCTCCCGAATACAGGATACTGGTCGCACCTAAGCGACTGCAGCTATCGATCTCGGTATTCTTCTTCTTCTTCTTCTTCTTCTTCTTATTATTATTATTATTATTATTATAGATGTTCTGGACCCCACAGCAAGATGCAAGACCGCTACTTGGCGGTAAATTACATCTGCTGCCATTGTCATTGTTGAAAATGTGACCAACACCATTGTCGCGCGTAGGCAAGTGTGGTGGATTTCTGGCCATACGAATGACATACTTCCGTGCATTATTGACCTTATTATGGAGGTGAAAAATTGGACGGTCAATCTCATTCCTATCGTTTATTTCAAATGTGTTTAAATTTTTATTTATATGCCAGGAGAATCTACTGCAATCTAAGAACGTTCTCCGACGGAAAAGATGGCTCTTGAAAGCGAACCCAGGAAAGAATAAAAATGATCGGTTTATGATCAGAATAAGTACATCGAAAATCTACAGCCTGTTTCCAGTCATTCGACAGGGTCAGGAATGGAATGAATAAAGCCCCCATACAGCGGCGAAAATAGGAATTGTGCCGGCAGCCGAAACCTGTCGCACTCCTCTGGGGCAATGATTAATGGATGACACATGAAATGAAATTATATTGGACACTGTTGTTGGAGTGAATGATGACAGGGAAAAACGGAGAATCCGGAGAAAAATCTGTCCCGCCTTTGTTTTGTCCAGCACGAATATCACATTGAGGACCGGGATTTGAACCACGGAACCCAGCTGTGAGAGGCCGGCGCGCTGCCGCCTGGGCAACGGAGGCTCCTTATAAATACATTATGAACAGTAAAATCAATTGGTCTCACCTCCTTTTACACCCCACCGCCGTTAAGTTTATTTAGCCACCCCCCCCCCAAAAAAAGAAGACTAAAAGATGGCGTGTTTCTTTATGTTAAAGGAGATTCCAAACACTAATGTTCACGTCTGTTACCTTCAGTTTTGAGATTAAAATAATTCACTTTATTTCACTTCCTTTCACACTCCTCCTAACCCCCCCCCCCCCAATAAGAGAATTTTGTGGCAAAAAATACTTGTTTCTCTAATATTAAAGAATCTTCTAAATACCAATTATCACGACTCTAACTTCTTCAGTTTTTGATTTATGTGTCCTCATGAAAGAAATTCAACTCCTTTTCACTCCCGCCCCCCCAAGATGGTTTCCCCCCCAAAACGCGTTTTTCTTTGTTTTTAAAGGAGATCCAAATACCAATTTTCATGTCTGTATGCCATAACAACTTTAGTTTTTAATAGATGTAAGTATTCTCACACAATTAAGTCAATTAACTTTTCAATTTCACCTCCCCCCCCTTTCATTGGATTTTCCGAGAAAATGTGTTTCTTTACTTTTAAAGAAGATTCCAAATATCAAATTTCACGTCTGTAACATCTTCATTTTTGAGATAACAGTATCCTAATTAAAAGAATTCAACACCCTTTTCAGTCGCTTTACCCTATTTCTGAAAACTAAAAATACACGTTCCTTTATTTTTAATAGAGATAAAAAATACAATTTTTCACTTCAGTAACATGTTCAGGTTTTTTTTAGATATACTGTATAAATGCTCATTTTAAAATTTCACCCCCTTTTTAGTTCCCCTTAAGATGAGTTCCCAAAAACAAATCACCTATGTTTCTTTACATTTACAGGAGATTCCAAATACCACTTTTTACGTCTGTATCATTCTATGTTTCTCAGATATTCTGTAGATATAGTCTTTCAAAATAATCACTCCAATATGTCACTCCTGTTTAACCGCCATTAATTGGAATTTCAAAAAAAAAAAAAAAACGTGTTTCTTTATTTTCAAATGAGATCCCATATACAAATTTTCAGTTCTGTAATATCTTCAGTTTCTGAGATATAAGTACCGGTATCCTGATTAAAGGCCTTCAACCCCTTTTTCACCCTTTTATAAACCCGTCCTATCGGTATTTTCTGAAAACAAAAAATACGTGTTTCTTTATTTTTAATGATGATTCTAAATACCAATTTTTACATCTGTAAACTTTCAAAGTTTTGAGATATAGAACAACTCATTTGAAAAATTCACACCCTTTTCACCCCCCGATTAATTGGATTTTCCAAAAACAAAAAATACGTGTTTCTTCATTTTTAAAGGAGATCCAAAACTCCAATTTTCAGGTTTATAATATCTTCAGTTTCTGAGATATAAGAATCCTCATTAAATGCATTCAACCCCTTCTTCACCCCTTTCCTCTCCTCCTATTGGGATTTTCCGAAAATAAAAAAATACGTGTTTCCTTATTTTGAAAGAAGACTCTAAATACCAATTTTTACATTTGTAAACTTTTAAAGTTTTGAGATATAGATACACTCATTTTAAAATTTCACCCCCCTTTTCACCCCCTTAGCAACGGAATATCCAAATATCCTCTCTTAGCGAGCACCTACATCTTAATATGAATGTCTCTCCAAAATTTCATTTCATTATGTCCAGTAGTTTTGGCTCGGCGATGATGAGTCAGTCAGTCAGTCAGTCAGTCAGTCAGTCAGTCAGTCAGTCAGTCAGTCAGTCAGTCAGTCAGGACAAGCTATTTTATATATATATAGATATAAATATATAAATGATGACACATCATAGCTCCGAGATTTGTGGAGTGGAATAACTGATAAATAAATACATTTTAACGACCCTCAAATAAATAGTAAAACAGTTCATCTCGAATAATTCCTCCCAAGACTACGAGAACGCGGTGACACCAAATGTTGTAGATGAGCACTTCGATAATGTCGTCGAGGAATGTTCAGCTTGAAGTAACAAATGAAGATCAAAGACGACAGCCTTTCCAATCTGAGCTTTATTGTGGTGTGATGCCCGATTCTGACGTTGGCCCCTGTCGTCTGAATCGTGCTGCACCTAGTTGCTGAAGAGAGCCAAACTACTGCCTACATCTGTCCACATACAGAGTGGTCAGAAATAACGTTTATGACCGGATTGAGAGAGCCAAGAGAAGAAATAAACTTCTTCAAGGGTGGGACCTGCTGATAACCTCGCCCCATAGCAAGCACGCACTGGCTCAAACCCACGGCATGTTAGTGTTTGATGCTCACTTCTCTACATGGATCTGAAGCCCGACCAAGCCTCGTACGGATTTGGCAACACCGCGTCGTAAAGCCCACTTGAATTCGCCCGCGAACTAATCTGATTGGCCAACTTCAGCAGCTGATAAAATAAAAACGGCGCGAGATATCGACGTATTTTTTTTTCAAATTGCGTATCAGTACGACCAAAGCTCAAACACGAATATGCACGGTTCACGTTATTTCCGACAAGCCTGAAGGAGGAGTGTGTGTGGTTTTACCGCACTCTTTGGCACTTGGTTTTTTCGAGAGGACTTCAGCCAGTCCGAACACTCCATTAAATAAAATAGTGAGATCCAGCAATTCCGTGTAAAATTGATCAGGGTCCGCACCATAACCGTTTTCCGCTTTCGCGGTTGGCTTCTGGAGTTCGAACATGGTTTTTTATTTTACTTAACGTATGACTTTTATCGTCGGGAGTGTCTGAGGACATGTTCGGCTCGCCTGGTGTAAGTCTTTCTATTTGACGCCCATAGGCGAACTGACCGTCGTGATGTGGATGATGATGATGATGACGAGTTAGGAAAAGGGTGAAATCGGTTTCGGCACGTAGCCTACTGCTGTCGAATAACACCAAGGGGTCTGCTCAAGGGTTTACGTTTCCATCCGACGGACGAATCACCATCAGCGTCATATGCCCTCACTCCATATGGACACACTGCGGAGAGGGTTAGGAATTGAATCCAGGCTCTTGGAAACACAATCTAATGACTAGAAATTGTATACCACCTCCTCTCCTACCCAGCCGGCCAACATTCTGATGTTAACACATTTTCGACCAACGAAACCCGAACTGGCTAACCATGGTGTCAGACCATGTAGACTTGACACCTTAACGATCATGGCTATTAGGCGGGCTTTCGAACCTCGTGATAATAATGATTTATTATAATAACAATGCTATTTTTTGCTATTTGCTGTACGTCACACCGACACAGATAGGTCTTAACGTTATGAGTTCAGTAGTTAGTCGGACGTAAAGCCAATAAAATTATTATTTCTTTCGTTGATATCTTCCTGATCGGAGTTAAGACGGGATACTTAACTGGTCGAACTTCTCCTTAAAATACTAATCACTAACACTATGTTCACGAGCTTTCTTTACATCACAATATGCGTTTTTCCTTGTGTTTGACAAGGTGCAGCACGAGGAGATGATTGAAGACGCAAGAAGAAACAAAGACTCACCAGTACATATGGTCAACGCAACGAAAACACGCTCACTGGTTGAATATGGAGGAATACTGGGCTAAAGACAAACTAGAAAATATTGATTCCGCGTGGTCCTAAGTTTTCCATTCGCAAAGAAGAAGAAGAAGAAGAAGAAGAAGAAGAAGAATTCCTTGAGTCTTGAGTGAAAGCCAAATAGACATCATGAACGTGTCAAATGGGTACCACATTATTAGTCGATACCTCAGTGCCTCAATGAGGATTGACTACACTTTCACCAACCTGGCTGTGCGATTTTTAAAAAATACGAACTTCATTCAAGTCGATTAACAGAAAGAGGGAATTAAGACATGGGAGGGGTATATTGAAAAACAATAAACTCCGTGTCAACAAACGTTTAAATCCACATGATATCATTGTGGCAATAGTAAAGGCGAGGTTATTTCACAGATTGAAGACAAATACTCGCCACAGCCAAGTGTTCAAAATAAAGGGGTTATTGGATGTCGACGCAGAAGCGCGACGGATTTCCAAGAAATGCCATAAAACAACTCTCGAAATTGTAATATAAATTGCCCTTGATTAATTAATGAGTTTAATACAACTTAATAAATTATTACGGTACTAATAACGCATTATTTTCATGGGCATTCCCCGCAATTGTGATCATCTGTCCTTCATAACCAAAGATTACTTACTATAAGGAAGAATAGATGAGAAAACTCAGTGCATAGTTTCATGACTCCTAAAAATTGAGATAACCAGTCATCTCTGCAGCATATTTGTAACACAACACGATCATGCGCTAGGAAAACTTGGCCTTTCTTCGAGTCTTTTCTGTTAACCTGGCGCATTGTAGACGATGTTTTGTGTCAGGATACGAGGAAGACTTTCCAGATTTCCAAGTGACTCTGCCATGTAATTGAGTTGTACTTTGGAAACAGTTTCGTACGAATTTTATAATTGAATACACTTTTCGGTGCTCAAGATATTTCGTATATTCAGTAGGGAACATGCGTAATTTTCAGAAAAAAATATTTTTTTGAAAGTACACCAATGAAATAAATCGGAAACGTATCACATGTTGATAAGTTGCTTTGTTTTCCATCATTAAAAAATATTTAAATGTATCCTTCGGCAAGGCGAGTGAAACATCCTGTGACATATGCGGTGGGCTGTAAAGTCACCGTCCAGTACCGCATGAATCTCTACCAGCTATTGTGCATCAGCTGTTACCAAAAGCGTATTGTTTGTTATTCGTGACCGCGAATAACTTCAAAATGATAGAAGAAGGGTTCAAGAAAAGCACAGTCAGACAATGTACCATGTGTGGATGCCATCATTTTGGCATCATTCTAGAAAAATAGCGACTGTTTTGTGGCTGCAGAAATTCGCGGATTAAAAGGAAATTGGTAAGTGGCATCTTTTATATACGTGCAATGTATTGTAACTCATAGCGTTAGAATAACAAGGAATATGAACAGAAATCACTTAAATCACCTAGATTGGTTCCCATATTAGAAAATAAATGAAATTTTCGGGCTTTCACCACTACTAAAGTAACAAGTCGGACTTCGGCACTAACATAAAAATATGGCTAGCATTATAGTACTATAACCTATCATTCCTGAAAAATATAGATTGATTCAATTTCTTTAGTTCATTTCTCTAGTTTTTCAAGAACTGAGCATATCAAGCAAGAGCAGTGTCTTGGTGGCATTTTAATATCTCAATATAGGAATGACTTTTAGTGCTGTGCTTTTTACCCTTTGGTTTATTGATTTAGCATGTATAATCTAAAATTTAGGCTAAGTTTGGACAATATTTTAAACAACAACATCACTGTTACATATATATCTGTATTTACAGCATAGTACATGCCGTCTGTCATGTAATAAAGATAACAAGCCACTACTGCCCCCTAAGTCTAAGTTTACTATCTATTAAATCTACTCTGTAGCATCCCACATATGCGCGGATAGCCAGCACCACATGTAAGATGCTACCGTAACTACAAGCTACACTAACATCCTAACTAGCTAATTCTACTGCCTAAGACTAAGTTAAAAGAGCTGGCTGGTCGTGGTATCTCCCCTGGTAAGGAAAACTGCCCGTCCAACCCGGAGACACCACTACCAGTCCCGCCTCGTGTGGTGGGATACCGGACCTCACAGGCAACTTGCTGATAATGTGTATTTCTTTACGTGACAGATCACATGTGGCGGAAGCCAGTCCAACATGTGACCCGTCACACTTTTATCTTCTGTCCAGCCTGTTGTATACGGTTCACCTTTCCTTCCATTGGCAGCACCCATCCTTCCTTTTCCTCTTTCCCCACGTGTGAACATGATTAACCCTTTTTTACCTAGGGATGGGTCAGTCCCACCCCACCCTTTCACCTCTTATGTCCCGCACTCCCCATCACGTATCCTTCAGTCTGCTCTTTCTCACTTACACACACCATTCTACTCCCTAACCTACTACTCTAAATTATACAACACCCTTCCACACTCTCTTTTACCTACTTTTACGATAACACTCTGTCAGACGTATCCCCTTCACTTCACTACATTATTAGCTCCCTTATTTTACTTCTGACTTACACATAAACAACCACCATTTCTCGTCACCTCTTCACAGTCCACAACACCGACCTTACAAACATACCAATAGTTTTCTTACCACTCTATTAGTTCACACCATATTCATACAGTTCTTCCACATTAACCATATTCATACAGTTCTTCCACATTATTTACATCTTATACTCTACAACCACTCACTAATTGTTCATTTTCTTAAACAGCGCCATAAACTTAATATTTATACAATCTCTTTACAGTTACTCTCTCAGCCTTCCTTCTCCTACCTAATTTCTACTTTTTTGCAAAGTCTTTAGCCATCACCCCCGATCTAGCTATTACCTGCTCGTCTCTTAATACATTCAATTACCAATATATATACAAATCTCTTCTTAGTATATCTACCTTGTATATAATATAACACTCATTCTATTGACCATCATCTTCCTCTGGGCAAGATGCTCTCCCTCATTCATCAAAGTCTTGCTCAATCCATCTCCCTAGTCAACTACTCTATATATACAACAGTTCATCCTTTCCCACTTTCTTTTTTCTCCTATTTACACTAACTCTCTGCCAACCATTCCTCCTTCAATTCACTACACTGTACTATAACGTAACTTACCTTATATCTAATACCATCTAAATCTTACTACCTCTTACAGTTCTTCCACATTATTTACATCTTATACTCTACAACCACTCACTAATCGTTCATTTTTCTTAAACAGCGCCATAAACATAATGTTTATACAACCTCTTTACAGTTACTCTCTCAGCCTTCCTTTTCCTACCTAATTTCTACCTTTTACAAAGACTGTCACCATCACCCACGATCTAGATATTACCTGCCCGTCTCTTAATACATTCAATTACCAACATATACAAATCTCTTCTTAGTATATCTACCTTGTACATAATATAACACTCATTCTACTGACCATCATCTTGCTCAGGGCGGATAATCATTCCTCTGGGCAAGATGCTCTCCCTCATTCATCAAAGTCTTGCTCAATCCATCTCCCAAGTCAACTACTCTAGGTATACAACAGTTCACTCTCTTTTACTCCTGTTTACACTTACTCGCTGCCAACCGTTCCTCTTTCAATATACTACACTAGTACACTACACTACATACCTTATATCTAATACAACTCTCTCGTTCTACTTAGTAGCATCCTGCTCAGGGCGGATAACCATTCCTCTGGGCAAGATGCTTTCCTCGTTCATTTAAATCTTACTACCTCTTTCTCTGAACACTCCATTTTTATTCAGCTCTCCATTTCGCCTATCTTCTTCTACCTTTCTACTCAACTCCCCCTGTTTCTCTAACATTCTACCTCCTGTTCCAAACACAGCTCCATCCCTCTCTGTTCCTTCTTTCTTCCATTTCCTCTTCTTCCTTGTTTGTCTCTCTCCTCTTTTTATTGGCCCATTTTCGCTCCCTTCATTCTTCCTGCTATTCCTTCAATTTCTTTAAAATCTGGCTCTAACCACATTTAAATATATCGATGTATTTGTTCCTCGCTCCCACTCTCTACACAACCATTCTGTCATCTTGTAACTCTTTTCTAACTTTCCCATCTTATTCAGTAATTTCTTTTTTATCTCCTCTAGGGCTCTGCATTGGTTGAATATATGCAAGTCCATCCAACCCTCCCCGCACAAAATACATCTATCCTTATTTTCCTGTCCTTCCCATACCCTGTTTTTCTGAACTCCTATTACCCACCAATATAAACCTCTTTTAGCTGCTCTGCCCTCAAACTCCGTTTTCGGGTTCGTTACTTCCACCAATTTGTTTAATACTGATAGAGAGTCTCTCTCCCTACATTCCATTATTAAACTCTGTCTTTCTATATCTACCCTGTGCCCTTTTTTATGCCCATTCTTTCCTCTCCCCCCACCACGTGCACCCTAACTCACCCAAACCTAGATTTTGTGAATTTTTTTTACACTTGATCACCCAGTAACCTTCGTTGTCCATACTTTTCTGAAACCATCTTGCAGTAATTCCCCTCTCTTCCCTTCTTCCAATCTTATCCAATGCTTAATCACCCTCTTAGCTATTGCAATCCCCATCGATTCTTTACACACTCCCGCATTTGCAGTGCAGTTTGGTAGACCCATCATAATCTTGCTACATTTCGCCACCACCTGGTTTAGTTCTCTCCTATCCTCCTCCAATCCCCATACTTCAACATCAAATAACATTTTGCCTTTTACCATTGATTGGAACACCATTTTCTGAATTTTATACTTTATACCAGGGAATTTATTTCCTAATACCCCTACTGCTGCCAGTGCTCCCCTTCCCTTTGATTTGGCCCTCCTATATTGTTTTTCCATGATCCCTTATTACTAATTATTACCCCTAAACACTCTATTTTCCCCCTGGTCTGATTTCTTCCTGCTCTACCTTACAGACTTTCTTTTCATTCCTGACTCTCCTTTTCCTACATACCAGTATCTGGGTCTTCCTTACATTTACTCTGAGCGACCATCTTCTAGTATATTCAACTACCTCGTCTAGCCCCCTTTTGCAACCCTCTTGCTGTTCATGCCAAAATCAATAGATCATCTGCAAATAGCAGGCCCGGTACCTCCCACTTCCCTATCCAAGGACATTGCCATCTCTCTCTTCCATGCCTCTCTAAAATATTATTTATAAACAATACTAATATTATAAAGAGGAAAAATTTGTATGTTTGTAACGAATAGACTCAAAAACTACTGAACCGATTTTAAAAATTTCTTCACCTATAGAAAGCTACATTTCCAGTGAGTAACATGGGCTGTATTGTATTTTCAAAACAATTCGAGGTGGGGGGCACGGGGGGAGATATAAAAATAATAGGCTAATATAGGCAAAATATCGAACTTCTCGTATAAGGACGAGACAAAGCTCAATTTAATCCTCTTGACGCAAACAACAAAACTCGGTTAGCCCTACGGTCCTGAAAACCATGTTTTAAGGCCTAAAACCAACCGTTACGGAGATATTGGCACCACACTACCCCTGTTTTAGGAATCGGATAAAAGAAATGGACTGCCGTACTCATGGCAACGTCAGCTCCAGGATTCTAGAGGAGCGAGATTATGCATGTACGTTTGGGCATAGCTTCCAACCAAAATTGGTACACATAAGACATACTATTTGGAAAAAATATACGGTTGTGTAAGGTACTCATAGGACTCCTTTGGGCGAGGATAGAAAGGGGGCGAAGTATAAAATTCTTATCTTACTATATAAAAATGGATGTTTGTGTGCGTGTGTGTGTGTGTGCGTGCGTGTGTGTGTGTAAATGACACATCTCCTAAACTACTGGAGCAATTTCAACCAAACTTGGTACACGTATTGCTTACTATCGGGAGACCAGCACTGTGGTGGTAAGCCATCCCTAGCACCCTTAAGGGAGGGGGTCAGGGGGGTTAGTTATAAAAATAATCGAGAATAGTGTCGAATTCATAGTTTTCGGGGTCGCTGAGTTGAAAAGTAATACTCCAGAATTTTTTAAAGTTCAAATTCAGGTTCTTTTAGGTGGAAAGCGAATGGGGGGTGAGGTGTAGAAATAATTAAAAACAGTTTCGAATCCATACATTTCAGGATCTTTGAGATGAATAGTAATACTCCGGATTTTTACAGGTCCAAGTGGGGCTGGTTGGATCCTCAAATAGCACCACAAAAGGTTATGCGGTTATAAGGAAACCGCGAAGGGGGTGAGATAAAAAATTGAAAAACTATATAGAAAAACTTATCTTCTTCTTCTTACTATATATAAACATGGATGTATGTGTGTGCGCGGGTGTGTGTGTGTGTGTGTAAATGACGCATCTCCCAAACCACTGGAGCAATTTCACCACACATGGTACACTTATCAATTAGTATCAGGAGATAAACCGCGTGGGGGTAAGACACTCCTAGCACCCTTATGGACAGGGGCAAGGGGGGTGGTATAAAAATAATCTATAATAGTATTGAATCCATAGGTTTCGTAGTCGCTGAAATGAATAGTGAAACTCCGAAATTTTTTAAAGTTCATGTTCAGCCCCCTTTGGGGTGAGGGTGAGGGGGGAGTGAGATATAAAAATAATCGAAAACAGTGTCGAATCTACAGTTTTCGGGGTCACTGAGATGAATGGTGACAATACAGATTTGTTTATGTCTTAGGGGTGGGGGCGGGAGGGGGACAGTCTCATTGACAGTTGAAATCCTGTACATCGTATCTATAGTGCGACGGCTAAATACATTTAGTTATCACTTATTAATTTTTGACAGGAACAAATACTTCCCAGTCGATTCGAGCTTCCATAAGGACGAAGTTTTACTCGAAAATTAAATAATCTAAAACTTGAAATCAAACACATCTAAATAATTCTAAAACTGCATTATAGACCTGGAACATATAAATCTGCAAGTCAGAAAGAATAAACATTCACTTCACACATAACTAACTGGTGATGCAAATCTTAAAGGGAAATGTTCAGAAACTATCCTGGCAACGCCGGGTACTACAGGTAGTAAACAATAAATATAGTGTCGGTGATAGCTTACACCCTTGTCTCACCCCCCTTTTCGACTCAGTACACGTACTCATCCCTCCCCCCTGCAATTTAATCGTCACAGGTACTTTCTCATATATTACTTCTATTGCCGCCCTCATTTTCTTGGACAGCCCTATCTCCCTTAATCTCGTAAATAGCGCCTCTCGACTTACTGCATCAAAGGCTTTTTCTAAATCAATCGCTGCTACATTATAATCTCATCACTATTATTTGTAGTAATGCATTTTCACTCCAGCGTGCGCAATTATGTTACGGTATTTATTTCATTAATATTATTTTAATTATTATGAATGAGCATAGTTAACTTATAAGACTGAGACAACTCCAACCGACAAGCAGTCGGTTTGTAGAGATAAACATTTGTTTTTCTAATTTCACATTGCTGTTTTTTCATGACGTACACGCATATATACACGTTATGTTATAGAGTACTTAGTAGTAGCCTACATTTGTTTACGAATGAAAGCTCCTCAATAAACATACATACATAGCCTACATCTTCATTATAGACTGTTATACCTTTCAGCGTTCAGTCTGCATGCCTCCGTGAATTCACTAATCGCCACCACGATCCTCTATTTGAAACTAGTTTTGTAGCCACGCTTAGTTCTCTTACCTTTAAATCGTTAGAAACTGAGTCTAACCATCGTTGTCTTGGTCTCCCTGTACACTTTTTACCCTCCATATCTATATATATATATATATATATAAACGAAGAGTTTTGTCTGTACTATACCCTACAGGGCATAAACAAGAATGCATAAACGAACTTACCTGCTTACCTGTTACTAAATAACTGCACCAGCCTAGCTGCAATCGGCAGCCGGTCGATTTCTGGGTTCTTGCGACGAGGGTATGGAAATTACTCTATTACTTTAAATTACGAAATGAGGAACTCAGTTATAATTCATATTTTTACTAGACACAGCATATTCGATTAATCAAATAAACAAGAATTTTTTTTTACAATGGATCGCACGCGTAGTGCCAAAAACAGCTGCCATAAAGGAGCATATTCATAATTTACAAAGTTACATCCAGTGATGACTCGGTGCTGGAGAATAAATCTGTCAACCAAACTTGTATTCCTCTATAAGGAATACTCATCGGACCTATAAAAATAAAAACATGATGCCAGGATCAGAACTGTCTCGCAGAAATAAAGCTATTGCAAGGGGTCCCCTCACATATTGGGGGAGTACACACACACAAATAGCAAGTCCGTCTGTTACAAACTACGACTAAAATAAATCTACCACTACAGCCATATCTGTCTCTACCACGCATAGAAGTATGCATATGGATGCGAACTCGTGTCCATTAAGCAATCATTGTATTTACAAGATAGACTAACACTACTAATTCCTTAGTGCCGAGACAGGATACGTAGAATACACATTTATATTGACAGGTAAGTAAAAAAACAAAAGAAAGAATCGCTGCCACAAATACTTCTTTGCCTGAAAAAGAAAAAATCCCTTACAACCATGGCTTTTAAAAATGGCTGCGGCTCCATCGGGTTACAGGATGGGCCATTGACCGCCCCGTCTAGCTATGCAGGTCACCCTCGCTACATAAAAAGTAAACACGACAGCCAGCGACCCGTGGCCTAATTTCTGTGCACTCAGAACTAACTTCACAAAAGGGCTTTTATCCTCGCCTACTCATGACAAACCAATAGCCACATAACGAGTGAGGAATCATTTCTCATTTTACATATCCAACTCAACTAACAGACCACCATGGGCCTCATTTATATCATATAAAGTATTTTGCCCTATTATTCCCACAAAATCACCACCGTCAATCCTTATGACGTGTTCCTGGTAACCTTAAGGTCTAAGGTTCAAGCCCTTGCTTGGCAAAGAAAAACGAAGTCGCAAATCTTAATGACACAGCCTACGATGTGGTTTAATTTCATCCATGGGCGATTAAATAAATACAGGCGTAAAAAAATCCAATTCAGACAGCATGCACACTACGTTACGCAGATATATTCATCCTTCCCAGTAGAGAAAAATGATAAACTACTCTGAGTAACCCTTAGTTACAAGGAAAATTTCATCCGACGACTGACACTAAGGAATATACTAATCTAAGGCACACAAACAAGCTCCCGTACCTAATTTAAACGTTGCTTGCTACATAAAAATATATATGTATGCCTTACACTTAAATACATAAACCCATCTTAATAAATAGCCTGATAGGCTGTAATCACGTCCCTCACTAATATTTACAAATCTAATTACTGTATTTCTGCGTAACAACCCCTGTCCTAACACATGCTTTCAAGTATGGTTCACTTATCTATCATTTTGGAGACCTCCTCATCCCTCCGTCCGGGTTGAACTGCGCCTTAGCACCTCATGGTAGCAAGGTGGGCCTGGGTTGATCCTGTAGGTCCAGTATCCATGGGTAGCCCGTTCCTGATGTTGTCTTCTGGAAGGATGGCTCGTTGGTCGTCTTCTTGTGGTTGTGGCTGGAAGGTCTCGTATCACACGTCTCTTGCACACGTCAAAGGCCTTTACTAGAATGAAATGCCTAATTTATTCACAGCATATCATTTACTGATATATTTTATTCATTTTTGAAATAGAAGTCGGTACTGGCATCTGCGACCTCAAAATCCTTGTCCCCTTTTATCTACAGACCTGTGCACTAATGAATATAAGCAATATATCTACGATCTGAAATCAACACTGAGTCATTCGAGGCAATTGTTATTATTTCATGCTCAAATGATCCAGTCTCACAAGTCTAGCAGGAATAATACCGATTGCTTTAGTTTATTATTAACACTTCTTCTGCACTTCGCAAGATTCACCCTTACCGCTTCATAATGAAGTCTATAGATACGGCATCGTTTACCGTCGATTAATTAGGCACTCGCGGCCTCACTGCAAAGTGTCTAAATATTATCATACACTTGAATTACTACCGGAAAGTTTATAGATCACCGATCCACTGAATCAAAGTTAGCGCAACTGCACTCATTATTCACAGTCTTTGTCCTAAACAAAGGTTTCTGGCGCAAAAACAGTCAGATGCGCGACACGTACCAGCAGCCGTCTTATCGTCGAATGAACCACCTCCTTCCACATCTCTCAGCTCTTATAGGAGGCAAAAAGCCAAGCGACGCCAGGGAAAGTCCCCTGAAACACTCTTAAGTTTGGTATGCAGCCACTAAAGAGTTTCCCACGGTGGTCGGATTATTACGTAGTTACTCATCTCGATACTTGTTAATAGCATTGAACGTATCATTGGCTTCACAAAATTCTGGAGATAATTTTCATCTCTTTATTATTTCGGAAAACCTTCAGATAGAGGAGATATCGCTCAATTCCCGTGATGTGGTGAACCTGACTGCTCTCGCTTAAAATTATTGTTAGGGTGGTATGGTGCTTCCCAAAACAAATTCTTATCTCTCTTTCTCCCTTCCACATATATCCTTTCTCACTTGTGCATAACCACACCCAGCCTAGGGAATCACCTCATGAGCTTCCGCGTTCTATATGGCATCACGCCCTTACAGTTGGCGTCATTTTGCGCAATATTATATCTGCGTTAAATATCACTTATTAATGACTGAACAGAATGGTACAGTACATTGCTCAGAATTTGAAAAGAATTGTTATTTCTGTATCGGTCATGTCCACAGTAACAAGGAAATGTTTACTTTTCGGTAATTTCTGTCTGTCTGTCTGTCTGTCTGTCTGTCTGTCTGTCTGTCTGTCTGTCTGTCTGTCTGTCTGTCTGTCTGTCTGTCTGTCTGTCTGTCTGTCTGTCTGTCTGTCTGTCTGTCTGTCTGTCTGTCTGTCTGTCTGTCTGTCTGTCTGTCTGTCTGTCTGTCTGTCTGTCTGTCTGTATGCATGCATGCATCACGAGAAAACGACTGAAGGGAATTTAATGAAAATCGGTATGTGAAGTAGGGGGATGCGCCACTAAAATCTAGGCTATAAATAATTTTATTCATGCTGATTTAAATGGTAGTTTAGGATAAGGCCTAAAATTAAATTTTCAAATATTTATATTATTAGTGGTCCTATCGATAAATACGACATAACTAAAGTTATATAGAATTAAATTTCCGATCATTTATGTCTTAAACATTTTACCGTACCGGCTATGATAACACAGATATTCATGAATTTGTATTTTTGTTGCTAAGTCCATACCAACGCCGAGCCACGAGAAAACGGGTAAACAGAATTTAATGAAAATCAGTATATAGAGTCCGGGAATAAGAAACTACAGTCTAAGCTATAAACAATTTTATTCACCCTGGATGAAGTTGTAGTTTAGGGGAAGGCACATAAAATTCGATTTTAAAATACCTATGTTATTGGTCCTATCGAAAAGTACTACGTATCAAAATTTATAGAGAATACAATTTCCAATAATTTATGTTTTATTCAGTTTTTTTGCTATTTGCTTTACGTTGAACCGACACAGACATGTCTTATGGCGATGATGGGATAGGAAAGACCTAGGAAGTGGAAGGAAGCGTCCGTGGCCTTAATTAAGGTACAGGTCAGGCATTTGCCTGCTGTGAAAATGGAAAACTACGGAAAAACATCTTCAGGGCTGCCGACAGTCGGGCTCGAACCCACTATCTCCCGATTACATGATACTGGCCGCACTTAAGCGACTGCAGCTATCGAGCTCGGTTTATTCAGTTTTACCGTACCGACTATGATAAGAGTGGTATTTCAGAGTCGGAAGAAAACTAAATGTGAAGGCCTACAATATCGAAAACGCATAACATTGATCAACAATAACATTACATTGGCCATTGTTTGTTGTGATAATCTTTGTCTCTTATGTTGCCACTCAACTCCGATAGATGGGATTACTGCTGCGTACCGAGTATAACAGACTGACTGAATATTGGCGGGAAATAGCTGGGGAGTAGGAAACTTTCTTCTTTAGCATGTCATCCTCCGGTTCATATTCTGATGCGCTGTTTTGAATGAGCAGTGTGCACACTTCAGGCAGAGGCTCACTTAGTAGTAGTAGTAGTAGTAGTAATAGTAGTAGTAGTATGACCTGGTCTAGAATTACAATTGAGGCCTATTCCAAATTATAGCACCACAATTCATTAAATAATTCAAAATTCAACCCTGAAATGAGCCGTTTCTTAAGAAAAGCTTCTTCCTCTTCACTTTTATTAAATTATACATTCATTTTATTCCAAATTAGCAGTGAAGAGGAGGTGACTACTCCGTCGCGTTTCTAGGGTAACGTTAAGAGCTATGCAATTTCATACAATCTTGCTCACAACGTGTAGACTACTTAGCCTACAATTCTGTACACAATGTAGAATTCCGTAGCGAAGCGCGGGTACATCAGCTAGTAAATAAATAAACCAAACCCCATGGCAAAACAGCCCCGAAGGACCTTGGCCGACCAAGCGGCCGCTACTCAGCCCTAAAGCCTAACAGAGTACGAGGTGTCTTGTGGTCAGCACGACGAAACCTCTCGGCTCTTATTCTTGTCTTCCTAGACCGGGGCGGCCATCTCAAAGTCAGATAGCTCCTCAATTGTAATCACGTAGGCTGAGTGGACCTCGAACCAGCCTTCAGATCCAGATAAAATTCCCTGAATTGGCCGGGAATCGAACCTGGACCCTCCGGGTAAGTGAGAGGCATGCTACCCCTACACCTTCTTCTTCTTCATGTGCCATGTCCTCGCAGAACGTTGGCGATCAGTAGCATGATCTGTTGTTTGTTCATAGCTGTTCTGAACAGAGTAAGCTTCGTCACTCCAAACCACTGGCTCAAGTTGCCGAGCCATGATGTCCTACTTCTCCCCGGACCACGTTTTCCATTAATTTTCCCTTGGAGTATTACTTGCAGAAGGTGGTATTTAAAGTTCCGCATCATATGACCAAAGTATTCTAGTTTCCTTCTCTTGATGGTAGTGAGAATTTCTGGTTCTTTGTTCATACGGTGCAAAACGTCTATATTGGTCATTTTAGCTGTCCAAGGTATCTTCAGCATCCTTCGGAACGTCCACATTTCAAATGCTTGCAATCTCTTGCACATGGTCTCAGTTAGTATCCATGCCTCAACGCCGTATAACAGAATGCTGAAAACGTAGCACCGGAGTAGTCGTGTCCGTAGTGAAATGGAAAGGTCGCGGCTTGTCAAAAGTTTCCTAAGTCTCTGAAAAGAAGTTCTGGCCTGCTCAATTCTGCATCGGATTTCGTGAGTAAGGTCCCAGTCATTATTGATGTGACATCCCCTACACCGCGGGGCCGGAAAAAATAAATAAATAAATAAATAAATAAATAAATAAATAAATAAATAAATAAATAAATAAATAAATAAATAAATAAATAAATAAATAAATAAATAAATAAATGTTACTTGCCAAGATAAATAAATAAATTGGTATTCCTGGCCCGATCTAATAACCGAAAAGAGGCTGTGGGTTTTAATTTCATAATTAGAAGAATCAATTTGGTTCATAAACACTTTGGTTTATTAATGTCTCATGGATCACTCAAAACTTGGGTTAAGTTAGGAAAGTGCGTTAATAATTAGCATTAACTTATGCACTGATTATTACTTTCGTATTCCAATTTGTTTTAAATAATGTAGTATTTAATCGTTTAACACAAGTACATGCTATATAAGATTACTGATGACAAGAGATAAAAAGCAAACAAACAACAAACACAAATCTGAGTACACAATTAGACAAGGCAGAAACAATCACTTACTAATGACGTGATTTGAAGTCGACCTCTTGTAGACCCTTCTCTAACTATACAAGTGAGCAAAGTTTTGTGATAAAAAGTGCTGGAAAAGATACACACATACATTTAAAAAGCAATTGTTCACAAACACAAAGTGATTTTCCAGTTTTTCGTTTCTAGCTAACTTGTATTTTTTTCTGTAATAGCTCACGAGTGGAAATTTGTACACTGGTTTTTTTTGTTATACATGAACACTCACTGGTCATCTTCAGATTCTTCTCTTGGCGAAAGTAAAATATCTTGAGAAGTCCACTTTTAATCCGGCGTGGAAGAGTTGATCGTTTTCCAAGGGCGAAGAACACAGCACCAGGTACATTTTGTAGTTTCGTGAAGAACGTCTTGGCTTGTGTTGTAATCACGTGTTCCAGAGTGTCTAACTGTAGTTCACGATGTAACTGTTTGTTTCGTACGTACCAAGGAGCGTTGGTGATGATACGGAGAACTTTGTTTTGGAATGATTGCAGTCGTGTAATAGTGGTTCGAGCCGCCCCCCCTCCAGACTGGGCAGGCGTAGGTGAATAAAGAATAGAGAAGTACTCCACATTCAGATTTGGGGGAAGATTTTCTGTGTAGTAGAGGATCTAGTCTTGTTAGTCTTGCCTAATTTAGATTTAATTTCTAATTTATGTGGTGTTTCCATGTTGAGCGATGGTCAAGGAATACTCCCAGGTACTTCACGGTCTTGTCGTTATGCGTCCATGGTATGGTTGTTCCATTTAGAATTATTGGTGGTGGGGGTGGTGGACGTCGAAGAGTAAATATCATGGTTTCACATTTCGGTACATTCAGTGTAATTCTCCAGTCATCTAACCCCGCTGATATGGTTTGCAAAGAAGCTTGCAGGCGGTGAGTGGCAGTTAAGATGTCATGGTGTGATGTAAAGACAGCAGTATCATCTGCATACATTACGATGTTGAAGAATGGAGGCGATGGAATGTCATATGTATAAATGTTGAAAAGTGTTGGTCCAGGAATAGAACCTTGAGGAACTCCGGCTTTGATGAGCCGAGGTGTTGAATGCGTGGAATTGATACGTACGCTAAAGGTACGCTGGCTCAAGAAGCTGTAGATGATGCTATATATATAATGTCGGATTCCGATTGTGTGCAACTTGTATAATAGGCCTTTATGCCAAACTTTATCAAATGTAAAATCTAAGAATGCTGCAAGAGGGTGACATTTGAACTCGAAACCTTCCGAAATTCTTTCTGTAAGACGTAGTAGCTGATGATTGGTCGAATGCCGTTGACGGATGCCAAATTGATGAAGTGGAAGGGGAGGTGTATCCTCTAAGAAATTATTTAGACATTAGTGGATGATTTTCTCAAATAATTTGGATAACGTTGGTAATAAATTTATTGGTCTGTAACTCGTTGGCAGGGTCGAGGATATTCCGCGTTTGTGAATTTCAGTTATTTCTGCATGTTTCTATGTGTCGGGAAAGTACCGAAGACGAAGAAGTGCATTGAATATAGATGCTTTTCGAGTGAAGTACTTCAAGGCTATGTTAGGGATGAGATCATGTCCAGCAGCTTTCTTGACGGGCAGGTTCTTGATCAGATTTCGTATATCTCCCGGTGAGGTAAATTTGATTCTTTCCGGAACTGTAGGGTAGAATGTTGGAATATCTTCTATTTCACTGTTATACTCGTGGTTGATTGGTGGGTTTGGAGTGAAGGAGGCTTCAAAAACATCTGCAAGTATATCACATTTTTCAAAACCACTCAAATAATGGGGACCAGATGCTTTCAGAGGTGGAATAATGCTTCGTCCATGCAGTACTCGTCTGGTTTCCTTCTAGAGTATGCAATCATCAGGCGATAGACCAGAGAGATGATTCTGGTACGATGCATAATGGTGATTATCTAAAGTTGTACGTACTAATCTGATAAGGTGGTTTAGTCTATGATATTGCCAAGGTAGACGCTGAGCCTGCCACATTTTATGTTTGGCCTTGATGAGTCGTAAAATTCTGAGAGGGAATGTTGAGTGAAGAGGTGGCTTTTGCTGTCTCCTTTGGGATACAGTAGCTGCTTTAAGTGAGGTAGATATGATGGTGGTGAAGTGGCGAATGGCATTGCCAATATCTCCCCTAGTTTTTAGGGCCATATTTGATTGAAGACAGGAGTCAAGTTTTGTTGATAAATATCCCATTTAATATAACCATGAGTAAATGTGTGAGGTTGTTGAACGAAAGTTTCAGCAGAAAATGATGTAATTACTGGGCAGTGATTCGAGTCTACTTCAGCCACTGGTCTCACGTAAAGCGGGAATGCGAAGTTTTTGATTAGGGCTATGTCGAGAATATCCGGTTGTTGATTTAAGTTGGATGGGTAATGAGGCGGTTCTTTTGGAGCAGCGACGTGGATGGCATTAAGTTCAGTTGCTGCTAATAGCTGTCTACCATTAGGAGTTGTTACACGACAGCCCCAAATCTCGTTCTTGCTGTTAAGATCTCCCATTAGTATGTTTGGTACCTGGTCTTGAAACAATAATCTTATAACTTCTACGTGGAGTCGAGCTGATGGGGGTTTATAGGCTGCTATGACTGCCAAAGGAGTTCCATTGCTTAATTCGATTTTAACAGCACACGCTTCTATAGTGGTCAGCTGTGGTAGGAGTATTAGATAATGTTGAAGTTTTTTCTTTATGATGACTGCCTCGCCACCAGAGGCAACAGGAGCTGGGCGAACAGTTCTGTAGACGTTGTAACCAGGTACCGTAAAATGTTCATGTTCAACTAGGTGAGTTTCAAAAATGCATTCTACATCTATATTATGGCGAGACATGAACTCCAAGAAGGAGGCACGTTTGACCTTCAAACAGTTTAGAAATGTGAGATCGGAAAACATAAGATTGGAACTAACAACCATTATTAAGGAGTTCTGACAGTAATTTCATGATAAATGATTCAATTTGGGGGATGAATGGCGTAAGGCTACAACCTGTTGGACAAGGCTGGAAGACGATTCAGGTTGATAATAATTATGCGGTAGATTCTGAGCTGGATATACTAGAGTTTGCGAAGAAAGTTGGGAAATAGGGCGTTGCCACGCTGATGGTTTAGGGGTTTGAACTAGTGAAGGTCGAGATGGTAGCGGAGGAAAGTTCGTAGCATTATTAACAGGTGGTGGAGGGGCGATACTGTTGGGCTGGATACTGGTGAACATCGGTGTTGAAAGAATGCCTGATCTTGTTCTTCATATTTAGATAGTATGGGCCGGCTTTTGTAATTTTCAGCATGTTCTTGGCTGCACTTGACACACGTTGGAGGTACTTGTCTTGGTTTACTGCGTGCTGAATAGTGATGATTAAACAGGCGTTCCTGCGCTAGTGAGGGTTATGTCAGGTTGTACCCACACCACTTATAACTGTTCTGCCTCAATGTCTGCACAAGATTCTTTTTAAGTCCAAAAGTAACATTCAGATTATTACACAATGTATAGAAATTGAACTTAACTTTACCAGACACTAACATAAAGGAGAAATACGTGAACTGCATCCTGTTTTTCAAAGCACGCTATGTGTTATTTCGTTTCCCAACACAGTCAACCTGGACGATGACGTCTGACCAATCAGATCGCGTACTATCGTCACGTGACATTTTCGTACATTAATTTGGCTTTTTATCATGTTTGGAGTCATTATTTCTATATTCTGACCACATTTTTGGATTCTGCTTGAAATTAAGAATCAAATCAGCACATTTTCTTATATTAAAACCCCGGACCATGGATGTATACTATTGAAAATCGAACATACCTTTTCAGGTGCAGGTGGCTTGTAGTTTGTTGTAGAAATGTTGAACTAAATACACAAATGAAGAAAAAGCTTCTCTTAGATTTCAAAAGTAACCACCATCTTTGACTATCTCAACGTCATACAGCGGCGCCACATTACTCCGTTCTATGTGCATATTTTGTGCATCCGTTTTGAACTTTTAAAAATTAGTAACTGCATTGTTATATGCTGGAAGTGAATGTGTGTTTTCCCTATTTCATTTTCAACAACAACCAATCGCTTGGACTGAGCTGCCAAGTTATTCCTCCAAATCCATAACAGTCCATAAGGTTGAAACGTCATCATACTGCTGAAAAGAAAGAAACGAATATGTGTCACCTGAAAGACATTCTGGGCGTTGAGATTAAAATCAATCTAGCAACTTTGTCGCCAAGCGAAGTACTCGAAAAAGAGACAAATTGACCCAAGAATGAATCCTAGAGGTAGAAGAAAGAAGGGAGTCTGAAGGTGGATCATGGTTATAGGCTGTGGGCCTAACATCAAACTAGTTTTCTCAAACTCTCCCTCCAACAAATTCTGATGTTCAGTATCTGAAACCCACTTCAAGAAAAGTCCTGATTGTACCATTCTCTGGATTAAAGTATTGAAGTTGGTCAAAAACGGAGAATTTTTTGGCACTTGATACTGGAGAAAATTTAATGAAAATGGTTCTTTCATTAAATGCAAGAGCGGCTGGCCGTCCTTATGGCTGCTCTTGGACATCAACAAGTAGGTCGCCGAATCCTCGTCCATAACTCGAGCCATCGACATGTCTCTCGAAATCGGATCATCAAAGTCGATCATCTCGACTAGTTGATCGTAAATTATACTGCTTCTTTCAAACTTTCTCTTTGCCCCTGGATATGTAACAATGCGTATTCCAGAATTTTCGAGTTCTTCTAATGTGTTAATGTCGGGAAAATACTGGGGAATAGCTAGGTAACTTGTGAGAGAACCTTGGAAGGCATTCGTAACCACAAGACTGAAAAGAGTCAAGAGAAACAAAATTGCTCGCTCAAGGAATGTATGAGGTACAGTCTTCATTGCTCCGAAGACCATACATCGAAAGACTTCAATAACTGCGTCGCTGAAATTGTATGTATGCACAGATTTATGTAAACTGTAGCGCATTAGCTTCTGCACTAGAAACCAGCCCGTGACTACGACAGGATAACTCAATATTAGACATGCCCACACATTCATCCTGAAGGGTAGAAATAGATTACGATATTGAGGAATCCGTTTCGCTTTAGGCACTAAAAAACACGCGTTATCTTGATGATGCGGATAGGTATATCGAATCCATTCCTCCAAAGTCTGGTGGAAGTATATAGAATTTGCAGCAATATCTGCTCGTCCATGAGCAACGTTGCCACTTGAACCAGTGACAACACTTCCATTGATGAAACCAAAGCCAAATTTATCGATTGGAGTAATGATTTTCAAGCTAGCATTTAAATACTTAGCCAATGCACTGACCATGTTAATATCACAACCGAGAAATTTGTTTACCTTCTCATCAGATTTTAGCATAACTTTCGGCTTATTTTCGAAAACAGAAGCCCTTATTTGATAACCATGTAAGTTTAACAGTTTATTAGAAAAAATATTATGTAAGATGCTGGTATTTTGAATCGCTTCTGAAACATCTTCAATGAGGATTGTGCTATTTCCTGATTGAAATGGGTTATATATTAACACACGAATATCTTCCATCGAGACATTTTGAGTCATGATGTTAACACGTGGGTACAGAATTATCATGCCCAGTATTCCTTCTTTCCAACTTCTCTCAAACCATCCTCGCACGAGATCAGTGGCATTTTCAGAGACGTCTGTAAGTACAACAATAATTTTTGTGCTGGCGTGACACTTTATTGAATGACACAGAAACTTTGACTCTTGTAGCGTAGTCTCGAATAAGAAGACCACATCCACTTTTTGGTGTTCCAACTGTTTCTGAGGCATGTTATCGCCCACCATGAAGGTCATTTCAGCTTCCTTCTTCTCCAGATCCTTCAGGAAACTGCCGATAGCCTGCTTTCGTTCCCCAACCACCCACACAACGCGATGCTGAGAGCTGAAATGTCTATCATACAACTCTTGCAGTCTTCTTGTCAATAAGGAATCGATCGGCACCTCCGAAGGCATCGAGATTGACAGACAGAGTAGCCAGCAAGTCGAAGACATCGACATCACGAAGATAATTTTCCTGAAAGGAAAGTGAGTTGGATTTTAATTGTCGTTAAAGTTTAATGTACATCTGCATGAAGAACGAGTAATTACAATCTGAGGAAGGATAATGTCAGTTAAGAAAGGATACGGATCAAGCAAGGTGGAAAGTGAAAAAATAGTTTAGGTCTTCGTCTCGGAATAAGTATAGATCAAGGGTTGGTCTAAGGAGGTAAGGCTTGAAAGCTGAAAAGAGAAAATTCGATACAAGTAAATAGCACAGTCTTGACTCTCAATAGCATCTATTAGAACTAGGAACGGAGCAGTTGCTCATATAATTACAATCGATAGTGCGAATGCAATGCTCCATCCGGTATTCTGCGGTAGTAAACTGCTGCTTAGAAACCAAACGGTGTTTCGATGGGCGAGCGGAGGACGGAGGAACAGTAGGCCTACTGAATGTGTGAATGTGTGCTTGCTTTCAGTTCTAGTAGTGGTGCGCAACAGATGTGGTAGCGGCGTAGTATATACTGCTTTATAAGTATGAAGAAGGCGAATATATGATGTATATATATTTTCATGTATCATTAGTGTTTCTTCTTCTTCTTCTTCTTCTTCTTCTTCTTTTTATTATTATTATTATTATTATTATTATTATTATTATTATTATTATTATTATTATTATCAAAATCCACAGCCTGTTTCCAGTCATTCGACAGGGTCGGAAATGGAATGAACGAAGCCCCATCTAGCGGCGAGGATAGGAAATGTGCCGGCTGCCAAAGCCTGTCGCACTCCTCTGTGGCAATGATAAATGACTGATGAAATGAAATGGTAATGGAGAGTGTTGCTGGAGTGAAATATGACAGGGGAAACCGGAGTACTCGGAGAAAAACCTGCCCCACCTCCGCTTTGTCCACCACAAATTTCACATGGAGTGACCGGGATTTGAACCACGGTAAGATTGTGAGCAACTGCAACGTGACCTTGATAATGTTGTGAGATGGACAGCAGGCAACGGAATGTTGATAAACGGGGTTAAAAGTCAGGTTGTGAGTTTCATAAATAGGAAAAATCCTCTCAGTTTTAATTACTGCGTTGATGGGGTGAAAGTTCCTTTTGGGGATCATTGTAAGTATCTAGGTGTTAATATAAGGAAAGATCTTCATTGGGGTAATCACATAAATGGGATTGTAAATGAAGGGTACAGATCTCTGCACATGGTTATGAGGGTGTTTAGGGGTTGTAGTAAGGATGTAAAAGAGAAGGCATTAAGTCTCTGGTAAGACCCCCAACTAGAGTAGGGTTCCAGTGTATGGGACCCTCACCAGGATTACCTGATTCAAGAACTGGAAAAATTCCAAAGAAAAGCAACTCGATTTGTTCTGGGTGATTTCCGACAAAAGAGTAGCGTTACAAAAATGATGCAAAGTTTGGGCTGGGAAAACTTGGGAGAAAGGAGACGAGCTGCTCGACTAAGAGGTATGTTCCGAGCTGTCAGCGGAGAGATGGCGTGGAATTACATTAGTAGACGAATAAGTTTGAGTGGCGTTTATAAAAGTAGGAAAGATCACAATATGAAGATAAAGTTGGAATTCAAGAAGACAAATTGGGGCAAATATTCATTTATAGGAAGGGGAGTTAGAGATTGGTATAACTTACAAAGAGAGTTGTTCAATAAATTTCCAATTTATTTGAAATCATTTAAGAAAAGGCTAAGGAAAACAACAGATAGGGAATCTGCCACCTGGGCGACTGCCCTAAATGCAGATTGATTGATTGATTATTATTATTATTATTATATTATATTCCCGGTTAGCTTCCGTGGGGGTCACGCACTGAACTGAGTAAGTGTTTGGCATAACTTCACGGAAGACACTGGGGCGGGGGGCCTCAACCCCGACACGGCGCGTCCCATATGGCTGATAGGGAATGTTCCTGTAGATATGCAGGACAGGTGTGAATAAGGCTTAGCCAAATAAACACCCGCGGATCAACTGAGGCAAAAAGGTCTGCAGTCAACGGTCTCGATGGCGGATGAGGATATTTCCCAACGGCTGAGAGGGCGGAAGAACTGGCTCTACGGCTAACAACCGTAGTTCTAACCACGGACAGAGTAATCTGTCCCACCAAGCATTACCATGAGGTAACATTATGCATGATGGAAACACTTTCAAGGAAAACTACCCCAGGTGGTACCCAGCAATGGAAATCCACCGTCGCACCAGGCGGCGCAAACAAGCCTTCGGATTCTGGGGAGCTTGTACCAACATGCAAGATGGAGTCGGAGCCATCTGGTAGCCAGACTGATGACGTACTAACGACAAACACGACTAACCTAAAACAAAATCTAAGGACAAAGAAAC
Organism: Anabrus simplex; assembly: GCF_040414725.1. Classification (NCBI taxonomy): domain Eukaryota; kingdom Metazoa; phylum Arthropoda; class Insecta; order Orthoptera; family Tettigoniidae; genus Anabrus; species Anabrus simplex. The sequence continues at coordinate 234,620,067 of NC_090271.1, forward strand.
ATCACTATTTTGGAACTATCAACATACAGACTCTACTTAGGACGGGGAAATTAAAACGGACTTTGGATGAAATGGAAAATCAGAATATTCTAATACTAGCAGTGCAAGAGACGCGTTTTACTGATATTAATACGTTTGATTCAGAAAATTATAGAATCTTTAAGGGTAAACCTGGACGAAAAATTGGAAGAAATCTGCAGCAACTTGGCACAGCATTTTGTGTAAACAAAAGGGTTATTGACTCCGTAACGGACTTCTCTTCTCCTTCTGATAGACTCTCCACTCTAACACTGAAATGTGCAAACAAGAGATACACACTATTCAATGCACACGCCCCCATAAATGATGACAACAGAAACAATCCTGATAAGGTGAAAATATTCTGGGATCAATTGGAGAATGAATTGCTAAAGACGCCAAGCAATCATGTCAAAATTCTGATGGGTGACTTCAACGCGCAGGTTGGGAAAGAACGTCAGTTCCGAAAAATAGTAGGTGGTTATCCAGCTCACACCAGAACAAATACGAATGGGAAGAGACTTATTGACTTATGTGAGACATTCGATCTTAAATTAATGTCCACGTACTTCAAAAGACTGCCAAGGAAAAAGAAAACGTGGTGCGCTCCACGGAAAGACCTAGGTGAATATCAACTGGACCATGTTGCAATTTCAAGGAGAAACACTAAAGAAATTATGAATGTGGTAGTACGGAAAGGAGCCAATCTTGACTCTGATCACTTCTTGACCCGCATAAAATTCAAGCCGTTACCGCTAAACAAGAAGAGACTCTCTCCGAATGCGTCAATAAAAGTAAACCATGAAAAACTTCAAGAAAACAGAAACGACTTTCAAAGACGTATGCGGGAGAAGAAAATGGAGACTTGTGAGGATATTCGAGAGAATATGGCTAATATAGCTAAGGATGTTGCACCACTGCGACGAACTCGCAGACACCGATGGTGGACTACAGACTGTGATGTAGCAATTGATAGGAGAGCTGCAGCCTATAAAGCATGGTACGCAGATAAAACAGAAGATAAATTTGAGACATACAAGGAGGTACGCAAACAGACAGCAAAGATCCTCCGGCAAGCCAAAAGGAATCAAATATCTGAAGAAATTCGAAGTATTGACACAGAATTTAAGAAGAACAATACTAGAATCTTTTATAGGACCTTTAAAGAGCACATACATGGATATCAACCATCTACCATGGGATTTCGAAGGGAAGATGGAAAATTGGCAGTGAATAAGAATGAAAATTGTGAGATATTAGCTACATATTTTGAGAAATTGTTGAACTGTGAAAAACCTAAAAATAAATGGCCAAAAGAGGATCCAAAGCAACGGAATGAAAACTCAATACCCCCTGACGAAAAAGAACTCCGTGAAATAATTACAGACTTAAAGAACAACAAAGCTGCAGGGGAAGACTCTGTCACAGCAGAGATGCTGAAAAGTGGTGGAGAAATCGCAATAACAATTTTAAGGCGAGAAATGGAAAAAATATGGGAAATGGAGGTAATCCCTGAAGATTGGAAAAATGCTATCATTCATCCTCTACACAAAAAAGGTGATAGAGCAGATCCTAACAACTACCGCGGCATTTCCATCACATCTGTAACTTATAAGACACTCTCTAAAGCACTACAGAGGAGACTTGTGGAACAAGTGGATCATCAACTAGGCGAGTATCAAGCGGGATTTAGGAAGGGAAGATCGTGCGTTGATCAAATCTGGAGTCTGAAACGTGTACTAGAGAATCATCTCTCAAAGGATCTGGTAGTCGTTTTTGTAGACTTCAAAAAGGCGTATGATTCAGTCGACAGGGAAGTGCTATTCAATATATTAGTGGAATTTGGAATTGACGCCAAAACAACAGCAATTATTAAGCAGACTTTAACTGGGACACATTCGAAAGTTAAGTTCATGGGAGAGAACTCCAAGCAGTTCGAAATTAAAACAGGAGTCAGGCAGGGTGATGGATTGTCACCAATTCTTTTCAACTGTGTGTTGGAGAAGATTATCCGGGAGTGGGAAAAAGAACTGGACAGAAAAGGATTACTTAACCAAGTATACATTGGAGGGTCAAAAAGTGGTGTCATGATTAATTGCCTTGCCTTTGCTGATGACGTTGCGCTGCTATCTAGGAATACTGACACAGCAATAGAACAGCTGAATGTACTAAAACTACAAGCAGAAAAAGCAGGACTACAGATTTCTTTCGAAAAAACTAAATATATAACAAACATCAAAACAGCCCCTCGGTACCTGAAGACAGAACACGGTAAAATAGAAAGAGTTGATAGCTTTAAGTATTTGGGTGAAATAGTGCAATTGAAAACAAATGAAAGAGAAGCAAACAACACCAGACGGGAGAAAATGGCTGCGGCTTTTCGTAGGACATATCCTATATACAAGAAGAAAACCATCTCCAGACGAGCTAAACTAAGGCACTACAATACAGTGATTAAAACGGAATGTCTGTATGCTAGTGAGTGCCTCCAAATGACAGGAAAAGCGGGACTGAGAGAAGCTGAGAAATTTGAAAGAAAGATCCTTCGCAAAATAATGGGTCCAAAGATTGTGGATGGACAGTATAGGCTGCGAGGAAGGGAAGAACTTTACCGAGACAATGAAAGGCTAACTGAGTGCATGAGAAAACGGAGACTTAAATTCTATGGGCATTTATTTAGAATGGATGAGAAGAGACTAACGAAAAGGATTTTCACAATACTAGACAGCAGACCTAAAGTGTCGGACAAATGGTTCAGGGAGGTGAGAAAGGATCTCAGACAGGTGGGACTAAATTCGGAAGACATCTCAAACCGAACAAAGTTTAGGTCAGTGATCGACAGATTTCAGGGATTCCATGACGAACCAAAACTTAACCGTGGGTGGACGGACGAAAGAAGACAGGCTGCCAGAGAGAGGATGCTGAAGTTCTGGGCTGTGAGGAAGGCTTCCAGAAACATGTAATTGTTATCTAACGTGGTCTCTAATGGCCGTAAACGAATATATATATATATATATTATATTATATTATATTATATTATATTATATTATATTATATTATATTATATTATATTATATTATATTATATTACTCTAATATAATTTATTACTGAAAATGAAAACCTACAACCTGTTTTCCAGTCATTGACCGGGTCAGGGATGGAATGAATAAAGCAGATATAGGCTATTAGTTCCCGGAGAAAATCCTGCCCCGCCTCCGCTTTGTCCAGCACAAATCTCACATGGAGTGACCGGGATTTGAACCACGGTATCCAGCGGTAAGAGGCCGACGCGCTGCCATCTGAGCCACGGAGGTTCTATAATTTATTGTTATTATTATCATTATTATTATTATTATAGCATCTATCTCAAAATTCTTGAGATTTACGCCGATAAATATACTGTAGTTCCAATAAAATGTTCACATGGACATTTACATGAGAATGATAACCACGATCCCTCTGTCTTCTTGGTGGAGGTAAGAACAACAGAAACAAGAACATGAACTGTATCCTTCCCTTTGAGTATGACGTTCCCAGAGGCCTAGCTCCAACCACTTTGAGCCAACTCATGGACTTCTCTAACTGATTTTTAATTACGGGTTATTTACATATCGACATCTTATTCGCCCTTCAAAAATCTAACTATCTCTGTCGCCATCTTCGGAGAAGGAGCCGCATACAATGCCACTTGTTGTCTTGTAACAGGCTGGGGCGAGTCCAACAGGGACGAGGCTAGGGGGTGTTTCAGGTACTTTACGTGAACTGTGGCGGAATAATAACAGTATTTCAGAAATTATTAGTGACGTACAAATGACTTATCAATGTCAAAATAAGCAACCCTTCAACTCACATGACTTACCAATACATTTCTTGATGCAGACACCTGCGTCCTTTCGAACCGTTCAAACTTGATGTTAACAACTCCTACCACCAACCCCAGCTTGGAAATAGAAGGTCGTCGAAGGTCATACTGGCGTTTTTCTGTGAGGGCAGAAGTAAACATAATATGAGTTACAAATTCGTCTCTTTCCTCTGCAGATTCCCCAAAGATAAAAATCTAATACAGTATCGTCTGGGGAAGTTGAAAACATCCGTAATTTAATATTTCTGAAGTGCATTCTTGACGTACCATACAAACTTTTGTAATTTCACACACAAGTTTACTCTACATACTACTAACTCTCGAAATATTTACTATACGTTCTGAAAAAGCAAGTGTATACTAATAAAATGAAGAAGACTTATAGGTGAAGCATTGTCTGATCCTGCAGTCATTAAGAGGGGAATTCCTCAAGCCAGTGTTATTGGGCCTTTATGTTTTCTTATATATGAGTAAAGAACCGGAGGAAGAGATAATGCTTTTTGAGGATGATGTTATATTGTATAGAGCAATAAATAAGTTACAAGATTGTGAGCAACTGCAAAAAGACCTCGACAATGTTGTGAGATGGACAGCAAGCAATGGTAAGATGATAAACGGGGTTAAAAATCAGATTGTGAGTTTTACTAATAGGAAAAGCCCTCTCACGTTTAATTACTGCGTCGATGGTGTGAAAGGTCTTACGGGAATCACTGTAAGTACGTAGGTGTTATCGTAAGGAGAGGTCTTTTTTTTTTTTTTTTTTTTTTTTTTGCTAGTGACTTTACGTTGCACCGACACAGATAGGTCTTATGGCGACGATGGGACAGGAAAGGGCTAGGAGTGGGAAGGAAGCGGCCGTGGCCTTAATTAAGGTACAGCCCCAGCATTTGCCTGGTGTGAAAATGGGAAACCACGGAAAACCATTTTCAGGGCTGCCGACAGTGGGATTGGAACCTACTATCTCCCGAATACTGGATACTGGCCGCACTTAAGCGACTGCAGCTATCGAGCTCGGTGAGAGGTCTTCTTTGGGGTAATCACATAAACGGGATTGTAAATAATGTGTACATATCTCTGCACGGGGTACAATAGAGAAACCTCCCAGAAGGGTGTATTTACATGTGATATTGTCATACATCCGGGTGTCTCCTGGGCAACGGACTACGACTATTCCTAGATGGCTGATTCTATTACTCCAGTAGCACTATTGCAAACTCAGTATGATTAATAAATATTTCAAAGGGTCCTTTTCAGGACCAAAGCTAACAATCCTGTCAGTAAACATAGAGGGCATGATATCGAATAAAGAGTCCATATTACAGCAAATGTGCCACACACACACACACACACACACACACACACATGTGGTGACGTTCCTTGTGTTCAGGAAACTAATAGAAGTAGTACACAAAACCGACCAAAAGTACCAGGAATGCGACTTGTCGACGAGAGACCTCACAGAAAATACGGCAGTGCCATTTTTGCAAGCCCTTAACTCAATATACTATCAACCTCCGTTTCTGAAGATGATGATATAGAACTGATATCAATAGAATTATCAAACTGTATGATAACGTCAGTTTATAAACCACTAAATATCCCATTTCACTTCTCCCAGTCCGTTAATCTTCTAGGAAATAAGATCAATTTTGTTATGGGTAACTTCATTAACTTGTTTGCTAAGGGCTTTACGTCGCACCGACACAGATAGGTCTTATGGCGACGATGGAATAGGAAAGGCCTAGGAGTTGGAAGGAAGCGGCCGTGGCCTTAATTAAGGTACAGCCCCAAACTTCATTAACCACAGCTCCATTTGGGGATATAGAGATGACAACGAAGATGGACTAGCTGTTACAAATTGGGATGAAATGAATTACTTGCCTTTAATTCATGACAGCAAGCTTCCACCGTCCTTCAATTGTGGCAGATGGAGACGCGGATACAATCCTGATCTCATATTTGTTACTGATACCATATCCCATCAATGTGTAAAGGAAGTCTGTGAACCTATTCCTCATACTCAGCACAGACCAATTAAGTGTCAGGTGTTCTTAGCGGTTCGACCGAAAATAATACATTTTCGAAGAAGGTACAATTTTCAGAAAGCTGACTGGGATAACTTCACCAAGAGTCTAGATGAAGCGATCTTGAACATTGATCCAAGTCCAGAATCATATGATAAGTTCACTGATGCTATCAAGAAATGTTCACGCAAATCAATCCCACGTGGTTGCAGAACACAGTACACACAAGGTTTAGATCCTTGTGCAGTAAAAGATCTGGATAAGTACATTTCGCTTTTTGAAGTGGATCTTTTTAGTGAAGAATCAATACAGGCTGGCAATAAACTGATAGAGACTGTTGGTAAATTGAAAAGGGGACGGTGGATTAATTTGATGGAAGAATTGGATATGTCGCAGAGCAGCACGAAAGCCTGGAGACTACTAAAACGTTTGAATAATGACCCTATCTGTTCATTATAATGTATCCCCAAATGAAATCGCCTATCAGCTCTTGTTGAATGGCAAAGTTAAACGCAGAACTAGACCACCAAAATTTCTAAGGAACATTGAAAATAAAACCTGTGAAATATCCAAACCTTTTGTTTTTGGAGAGCTTGAAAACGCCATCAATGTGTGTAAGAACAGAAAAGCACCTGGTCTAGACGACATTCTTATTGAGCAAATTAAACATTTTGGAAACGCTAACAATAACTGCCTGGAGCGCTGTCACATTCCAAAAATCTGGGGGAAGGCCAGAGTAGTTGCTATCCTTAAACCCGGCAAGGACCCTAATGTCCCTAAGAACTTTCGACTGATCTCCCTTTTGTGTCACCTCTACAAGATCTTTGAACTAATGCTCCTTAATCGTCTTGCACCATCTGCGGAGTCTTTGTTAATCCCAGAGCAAACTGGATTTAGGCCAGTCATGAACTGTACTGCACAAGTAGTAAACCTAACACAGTATACAGAAGATGGTTTTCAATCCCGAAAAATCACAGGATTAGCGTTTGTAGACTTTTCTTGTGCCTATGACACCGTACAACATCAAATCATGTTACATAAACTGTACAGCCTTACAAAGGATTTCAAGATTACCAGAATTGTTGCTGCCCTTTTACAGAACCGACGATTCTTTGTTGACTTTCGGGGTCAGCAAAGTCGATGGAGAACGCAAAAGAATGGTCTTCCTCAAGGAAGTGCGCTGGCTCCCTTACTTTTCAATATACAGTATATACCAACGACCAGTCACATCCACCTCATACTAAAAGCTTCCTATACGCTGATGATCTGGCCTTGGGTACTCAGAGTGAATGCTTTGAAAGAGTAGAAAACAATCTCACTTCAGCATTGGATATTTTGTCTCACTACTATGAGACCAATAATCTCAAACCAAACCCATCAAAAACTCAAGTATGTGCTTTCCATCTGAAGAACAAACAACCCTCAAGGAAGCCGCAAGTGAAGTGGAAGGACAAAGTTCTAGGACATAATTACACACCGAAATACTTGGGTGTTACTTTGGATCGTTCTCTAACATCAGGACAAAGGTCTCCTCTCGGAACTCCCTGCTCCGTAAAGTGAGAGGTTCAAAGTGGGGCGCCCATCCTCATACGGTAAGGACAACAACCTTAGCGCTTTGTTACTCAGCTGGGGAGTATGCTAGTCCCGTTTGGTATAAATCCGCACATGCCAGAAAGATCAATGTCGCCCTGAATGAAACATGCAGACATATTACAGGATGTCTGAAACCAACACCAACAGACAAATTGTACTCCCTTGCAGGAATAGCCCCACCTGAGATCAGACGCGAAGTAGCTGCAAATGTGGAGGGGTTCAGTGCTTCTACCATCTCAGCCCACCCCCTACATGGACACAAATTACCACCAACTCGATTGAAGTCCAGGAACAGTTTTATGCACTCCTCATCCCCCGCTAGTGCAGATGCAAGGAAGACCAGACTTCTACTCTGGAATCAGAAGATCCCTTTTCATCCAGAACGCTAAAAATTGGAGGAAAAGCTTCCCCCTGGTCATGAAGAAACCTGGACTACATGGAAGGCACTGAACAGACTAAGAACAGGCGCTGGAATATCAAAGGACAATATAAAGAAATGGGGCCTCCTGAAGGGCGATCAGACCCTATGTAAATGCGGCGTGGTGCAAACGACGAGGCACCTTATTAATTGCCCTCTATGCCCTGTTAAATGCACAGAACTTGATCTGGCACAGGCCGGTATCATTGCTGTTAACGTGGCCAAATTATGGGCAGATATTTTGTAAAGAACTGTTTAATTTTATGTCCTATTGTAATCTCATATATTTTAACTAATTTGCATCTGTAATCCATATTGTGCTACTGACACGAATAATTAAATATCTCTGCACGTGGTTTATGGGGGTATTAAGGGATTATAGTAAGGATGTAAAATAGAGGGCATGTAAATCTCTGGGACCAGTGCATGGGACCTCTTACCAGGATTACTAGATTTAAGGATGTAAAATAGAGGGCATGTAAATCTCTGGGACCAGTGCATGGGACCTCTTACCAGGATTACTAGATTTGAGAATTGGAAAAAAATCCAAAGCAAAGCAGCTCGATTTGTTCTAGGGGATTTCCGACAAAAGGACAGTTTTACCGAAAATGTTGCGAAGATTGGCTGGGAAGACTCGGGAGAAAGAAGACGAGCTGCTCGACTAAGCGGTATTTTCCGAGCTGCCAGTGGAGACATGGAATGTATAGACGAATAAGTTTGAGCGGTGTTTTTAAAAGTGGGAAAGATCACAGTATGAAGATAAATTTGGAATTCAAGAGGACAAACTGGTTCAAATATTCATTTACAGGACGAGTATTAAGGGACTGGAATAAACTGCTAATGGATATGTTCGATAAATTTCCAACTTCTTTGAAAACGTTCAAGAAAAAGCTAGGTAAGCAATTGATAGGAAATCTGCCACCAAGGGGACAGCCCTAAATGCAGATCGTTGATGATTGATTGATTGACTGATAGATTTAATGTTAAAAACAGTATGTAAATAAGCATTGATCGACGTTTGGTGCCTCATGTGTCGCAGTAAATCTTCGGTAGCTCACATATACCTCACGACATAAACCACCGAGTGTTCCTATTTTCAACCACTGTCAAACGCACAAGACAGATTTGGCGGAGTAAATAAAATCCGAGGCCCACAAGGCGTGGGATTATCAAGTAAAGTTACAGCCAGTGTTATCACGGCTGAAGTATATGGACTTCATATTTTATAAGATGTAGGGAGAATACAAGAATAAAATATAAACATTTAACAATAATATAAAATAAAACTGTCCTTTTTTATGCATTAATATATACTTTTAAATATGGGAAGTCTTCAAAATCCCTTTCCTTTAATTGTTTTTCGAACAAAGAAAGTTCCTTCCCACATAGCAACAATCAATAGATGCTGCCTGATACAGGAGGATTGAAATCTGTCAAATTGTTTGTAACGTCGGCTAACAAGTGAAGGCCAGCCGAGGATCAGCCCTGGGCAGACACGGAGGAGTATCAGGGCTCCCTGCGGCTGACCTGGGGCCTATTCCACGAACGAACTTTGCAACTTTTCACTTTGCACTTTGCACTTTTCAGTTCAGATTTTGTTCCACTATCGCTTTTCAGATTTAGCTTGCAAAGTGAAAAGTGAAAAGTTAGAAATCTTCACACTTTTCAAGCCTGTTATGTTCCTCTATTGGTACAGAAATGCAAAGTGCAAAGAAATGAAGTGAAAAGTTTTCATAAATCTTGCAAAGAGATGATTGTCACGACGTGAGCTTTTGTTAGCATCAAGTGAGGACAGTGATGAAGAATCCAATAATGGAACGTACAAAGACAGGATTAATTTTCATAACCTCACTTCGACGTAATAACGCGAGTGATTTCGTATTATCCCAAGAGGCTGACTATATTCTTGAAATGATCGGTAATTTATTGAAAGATAAAGAAGTAAATTCCTTTCCAAAAAAGAACAAATTCTTATGTTTACATTTTTTAGTAAATGGTACCCAGCTGTACTGTGTAACAGCAATGCATGGGACATCAAAATCAATTATTTGCAGAACTGTTACCAAAGTCGTAGATGTTATTGTAAATGTAATATTTGCTAACAGTACGTTGGCCTGATAATCCACTTAATATAGCGACGGGATTTCTAATGAAGGGTGAATGTCCTTCTGTGTGTGGATGTGTTGACGGTACTCTCGTTAACATTGATGTGTGTCATCATTTGAGAGGTTATCTTTAAAGTTGTCAAAAAAGGATGTCACGTTTCTCCTTGACAACTTCCAGCACAGCCAGCTTCTTGTAATAACCTTTCTTTCCCACGATAAAAACTTAAACGGTACGACAATTATACCGCCAAGTTCGCCGCGAAAAGTAAAGCATTAAAATCATAGAGTATTAGGCCTATACAGTTTGCTCATAGAATAAACTCGATCGGATCACTCATTCGCAAAGACTTTTCACTTTGCGAAGAAATTGAAAAGTACAGCCTAGTTCATGGTGGAACAGAAAGACTTGCACTTTGCAAGAATTGAAAAGTGAAAAGTGCAAAGTTGCAAAGTTCGTTCGTGGAACTGGCCCCTGTTTAACGAGATTGTTGCGTAGTTTTAACTAAACGCCCCGTTGTCCCGGAAATGTTTGTGTGGACACCAAATAGTCCCATATTTCTAGATTTATACGTTTAGTCGTATTCAGTCAGGGACCTGTATTTAGATTTCATTCCTGGTTATCCGTATGTTGAAGATAGGTGGTTTGTGACGTAGCGATACCGACGCGCTATTCCGCGCTCCTCTGTCGGTCTGTAATGAGTGTATGTCTGTTGTGTGTTATTGTATAATTTTTAAACTACTTTAGTTGGTTTTATAACAGTTAATGTGCGGTTGGGTGGCCACCCATCCAGTGAGTGACCACTCCCGATGTTGCTTAATGACGAATATGCATGTTAGAATATCAGTGTGTGTGTCTTGAGTGTATGCGTGTGTGCGTAGGTCGAGCCTCGTTTAGTGTTGCCTGACACAGCATTAACGTGTACGGTGTGGCTTGCCCTGTATGGTTGGGTTTACCTAGCGTAATGTTTGCGTTAGGTAATTTGCAACGCTAGCACCGTATGTTATTGTCGCAACTTATTTATGAATTATAGATAAGTATCTGCGGGTGTAAAATTTGGAAGAATAGCATCTGAAATTTGCAGCATTCAGCTCGTGTTTGCGGTGCACCCGCCTCGGTTTCCGTGAGTTCCAGTGCTTTTGGCGTTGGTGTTATAAGTTTGAGAAAATAAGAACTTTACATGGTAGCTTGGCAGATCGGGGTGTGGGTTGGGGGTCTGGTTTGGGCTGGTAATAGTTGGGACTGGGTTCTGTCTGATTTGGCTCGTGAGTAGGTTTCGGAGTAGAAGTTTTTTTTTTTTTTTTTTGCTTTACGTCTTAACGACACAGATAGGTCTTATGGCGACGATGGGACAGGGAAGGGCTAGGAGTGGAAAGGAAGCGGCCGTGGCCTTAATTAAGGTACAGCCATAGCATTTGCCTGGTGTGAAAATGGGAAACCACGGAAAACCATTTTCAGGGCTGCCGACAGTGGGGTTCGAACTTACTATCTTCCGAATACTGGATACTGGCCGCACTTGAGCGACTGCAGCTATCGAGCTCGGTAGTAGAAGCTGGAGGAGGTTGTGGGTAGTTTGAGTTGACTGGGATGGAGGGACTAGTGTAGGTATTGGGTTCGATGAGGGAGGGACATTGAAGTTTAGTAGGGACGGAGGATGAGTGTGTGTGTGTGTGTTCGTGAGGTGTCACTGCAGTCTGTAGTGCTTCTTAATTGCCTATTTAAAATGAGGGCAGCCAGGATACGAAGCGGTGTGACTGCTTTGACAGTTGACGCACTTCGGCTGGTCCCGTTGTACCTTACAGACAGAGTTGTGGTGTGAGCCACCGCATCTGTTGCAGTGGGTAGATTCTGAGCAATTAGCTGCAGAATAATAGAGCTTCAGGCAATTGAAGCATTGTATGACAAGGGTGGGATGGGAGGGTGTGTGGGTTCGACTTTCTGTGTTGGTTTTTTTGTTTTGTCTCTAGTCGTGGCTTAGGAGTAGGGTTGTCGCGCCTTCTCCTAGTCTGTGTAATATCGTCGCCATAAGACCTATCTGTGTCGGTGCGACGTAAAGCCCCTAGCAAAAAAAAAAAGTCTGTGTACTTGTATCTTGTGTGTTCAGATGCTTGGCTATTTCCGGGGATAGTTCGTCCTCTATCCAGACTTCTGTTTGTGTTTGTGCTGGGCTGGTCGTGGGTGGTGGGGTGTGGGGGGCGGGGTACGGTGACAGGTGGATTTGGTAGTGGCGGGGCTGGAGATGGGTCGGTTTGGGCTGCTGAGTCTGAGATGAGAGGGGTGGTTTGTGTGGTTGTGTGACGGGTTTTGGTTGGTTTGGTTTTGGAGTACTTGCTTCGAGATGGTTTATGGTGGGTGGCCTGGGTGGTATCTGTGGTTTGGAGAGTGGTCTGGGTGCCGGATTCTAAGGTTGAATGTGTGGAAGTGGATGTAGGAGAGAGTGATCATGTTGGTTGGTTGAATTTAGGGCAAAGTTTATTTGAATGGGTGTGCGGACACCAATGTGCTGAAGTGAATTGTGGATGATGGGTATTAACTTGTTGCGTAGATGGCTTATGATTAAGTGATTATTGTGAGTTTCCTCTATGATAGCTATATGATGATTAATAATTGGCTGGATGGGTGTGATTACTATTTTGCTGGTGAGTGGGATGGGTCTTGGGTTCGTAAGGGGTATGATTAAGAAATTGCATTTGTGGACTATTGAAAATGGTGTTTTTCTTTCCGGTGTAGTGGAAGGAATTTTCGAAGGGATGTTCTTCTTTTCCTTCTGCTGCTGATTCGTGAAGATCTTGTTCTTCTATTTCTTCTTCTTCCACTTCTTTATGAGCTGTTGTCGGGTGGATGGTTGGAGTGGCAGTTGGGTTGTCGGGTGGGCTGTTTGTTTGTTGTAGTTTGAAGCAAAATTTGCCGGCGGTTAGGTATTGTGTGAAGATATGGCTGTCAGCAGGGTTGTTAAGAACGCTGTGTGTGCAGTGCCTGGGATCTTCTTGCGTACTGTGGATTAGGTAAGTGATTGAGGATAGGACTGTAGCAAGAAGCTGTCTGTACTCAGATCTTGTGGAGAGGGTTTTTTCAGTGCGGCAAGAGTGAAATAATTGTTGTTAAGTGGGCAGGTATGGTTGAAAGTAACTGTAAGGGATAATGAGAAATCGGAATATGGGCCCCTGCTTCTCAGTCCACCGGAGTTATCCGTATTTCTGGGCGGGAAATGTTTATACAGCTCGTGCGCATCATGTTATTTTAGTTGCTGGCGCTCGTAGCGGTGACTTGTGTAGTATTTCAGGGGGCGACAGTAACTTGTGAAACTACAAGCACAGGGAAGAATTGAATGTTCAAATGTCGTCTCAAGATATGTGTGTAGGATTTCGAGAAGTTCAGTGGGATGCATCGTATTTCAGAGCTTCTACTTTAAAGAAGGGTGCAAAACTCTGTGACAGTCATCACATACTACAAGCAAGAGAAGCGTTAGGAGAAGAAATAACCTGCTTGTGTTTGAGGGAAACAAACGTCCATCAGCCGCCTTATGCTGTTAAAAAGCAATCTTATGTTTTCTCTTTCTTTACAATAACGTAGCATAATATTTGTATCTATTGCCGTTTTAAGTATTTTTACAATTAATTTACACAATCTTTTTACATATTGATTGCGGTAGAAAGGTTAAATCAGCTGAGTGCGATTGCCAAGCCGGACTTTCACAATGCTGTAAACATATACCTGCACTGTGTATTTATACCAATACGTTACTGAGAGAGATTCTTCCCAGGCTTCCTCTCTGCAACAATGGGAGAAACCTAAGAACATAATTGCGGAGTATTGTAAAGGAGAAATACTAAATGGACCATCAAATAAGCAACCAATTTATTACGCGTCGGAAAGTAAAAATGGTGTATCCTTAAGTAAAAGATATATGAACAAATTAAGGTCATAGGCTGTGACTTATCAAACATTTTGAAAGCAGAGTGTGAAGGTGAATATTTCTTTATCTCCACTTGCATTGCTCAAAACATCGTTGAAAGCGCCGTAGAGCTAAGCGAGAGAGACCTCTTATTTCAGTGTCTTAACCAGTTGGACAAACAAACAGTTAATAAACTATTTAGATGCTATGTGGTGAATAATTTGCCCGGTGGTAACATATCACTAGTTTCCACAAATTATGAGTGCATGTTGTCAAATGATATATTGAAGTTTTATTGTGAAAATGTTGAAGTAACAAATTCACAGAAGCACGCAATTGCAGTTGAGACAAGGGAACAATCTGTATGTCCTTCCTGGTTCCAGCAAAGGAAGTTACGCATTTCGGCCAGCCAGAATGTACACCACATCAAAACCCTACAGAGTGGAGATTACGAAAGGCTGACATCAGCGTTTCTTTTATCTAAGAACTAGCTGATGTACCCGTGCTTCGCTACGGGATTGGATTCTCAAAGAGACTGACCTTGTGGTTTTCCTAACTGAAGTCAACATAGGTCATTACAAAAACGTCGGTAGGAAAGTAGCGATTAAAATCAATGATATATAAAATACTCGATCAAATGAAAAACCGCACATTTTGTCACTTTTAACGAACACTAGCTGATGTACCCGTGCTTCGCTACGGGCTTCTCAGAAAGACTGACTTTGTGGTTTTCCTAACTGAAATCAACATAGGTCATTACAAAAACGTGAGTGTGAATGTAGCGATTAAAAACAATGCTATCATATAAAATACTCGACCAAATGGAAAGCCGCACGTTTTATTACTTTTAACGAACAGTGCTGCGGTTAGATTGAGATGCCAATCTAATAGTCCAAAGTTCCAGAGCTGGGATGACCAGGCCGCAGATTGCCATGAATACGCATCTGCCATTATTCTGCTAAATATGCACACTGTTCATTCCAATCAGTGCCTCAAAAGAGGGGTTGACCGAGCTCGATAGCTGCAGTCGCTTAAGTGCGGCCAGTATCCAGTATTCAGGAGATAGGAGGTTCGAACCCCACTGTCGGCAGCCCTGAAAATGGTTTTCCGTGGTTTCCCATTTTCACACCAGGCAAATGCTGGGACTACCTTAATTAAGGCCATGGCCGCTTCCTTCCCACTCCTAGCCATTTCCTGTCCCATTGTCGACATAAGACCTATCTGTGTCGGTGCGACGTAAAGCAATTAGCAAAAAAGAAAAGAGGGGTTGAATAGCCCGAATGCTATGATGATCCAGTGTGTTACGTACCAGTAGTATCAGAAAATTTATAAACCAGGGGAATGGCATGCTAAAGAAGAAAGTTATCTAACTCCCCAGCTATTTCCCATCAATATTCAGGCAGGCTGTTATACTCTGTACGACTGGGCGAGTTGACCGTGTGGTTAGCGGTGCGCAGCTGTGAGCTTGCATCCGAGAGATAGTGGATTCGAACCCCATTGTCGGCAGCGCTGAAGATGGTATTCCGTTGTTTCCCACTTTCACACCAGTCAAATGCTGGGCCTGTACCTTAATTAATGCCTAAGGCACTCCTAGCCCTTTCCTATCCCATCATCGGCATAAAACCTATGTCGGTGCGACGTAAATCAAATAAAAAATACTCTGTACGCAGCAGTAATCCTATCTACCGGAGATGAGGGGCAACAGAAGCCACAAAGCACATCACGACAAACAATGGTCAATGTAATGTCATTGTTGATCAATGTTATGAGATTTCTATATTGTAGGCCTTCACATTTAGTTTTCTTTCGACTCTGTGATTTGTAAAATATTTTATACCGTAAACTGTAGTTTCTTATTCTCCAACTTTACATACCGATTTTCATTAAATATTGTTTACCCATTTTCTCGTTACTCGGCGCTGATATGGACTTAGTAACAAAAATCCAAATTCATGAATATCTTTGTGATCATAGCCAGTACGGTAACAATGTATAAGACCCGAATAATAGGAAATTTAATACTATATAACCTTAGTTATGTAGCATTCATCGATTACACCTCTAATAAGAAATATTTGAGAATTAAATTTTAGGCCTTCTCCTAAAATACCATTTCACTCAGCGTGAATAAAATAATTTACAGCCTAGACGATAGCGACTTATTTCCTGACTTTGCATACCGATTTTCATCAAGATAGGACTATTAATAACAACAATATTTGAGAATTAAATTTTAGGCCTTCCCCTAAACTACGATTTTTGCAGCGTGAATACAATTATTGATAGCCGAAATTGTAGCAACTTATTCCCCAACTTTGTATACCCATTTTCTTTAAAATACTACCACTAATAATATAAATAGTTGAGAATTCAATTTTAGGCCTTCCCCTAAACTACCATTTCTCTCAGCGTGAGTAAAATGATTTATAGCCTAAATTGCAGAGGCTCATCCCCCGACTTCACATACCGATTTTCATTAGACCACTAATAACATAAATAGTTGAGAATTCAATTTTAGGCCTTCCCCTGAACTACCATTTCCCTCAGCGTGAGTAAAATGATTTATAGTCTAGATTGTAGCGGCTCATCCCCCGACTTCACATACCGATTTTCATTAAATTCTCTTCAACCGTTTTCTCGTGATGCGTGTACATACATACATACATACATACATACAGACAGACAGACAGACAGACAGACAGACAGACAGAAATTACGGAAATGTAAAAAGTTCATTTTCTTGTTACTATGGACATGACCGATACGGAAATACCATTATTTTCAAATTCTGAGCAATGTACAGACAAAACTCTTATTTTATATATATAGATTACTACGGTGACGATCTAACAGCCCAAAGTTCCGGAGCTGGAATGACGAAGCCGCAGACAGCCGTGAACACTCCTCTCCCATTATTCCGCTAAATATGCACACTGGGCTCGAATGCTACGATGAAAGAACAAGTGTGTTACATAGCAGTAGTATCAGAAAATTTATGAACCAGGGGAATAGCATGCTAAGGAACAAAGTTACCTAACTCTCCAGCTACTTCCCGCCAATATTCAGGCAGGCTGTTACACTCGCTACGACCGGGCGAGTTGGCCGTGCGGATGGGGGCGTGCAGCTGTGAGCTTGCTCCCGGGAGATAATGGATTCGAACCCCACTGTCGGCAGCTCTGAAGATGGTATTCCGTGGTTTTCCATTTTCACACCAGGCAAATTCTGGGGCTGTATCCTAATTAAGGCCAAGGTCACTTCCTTCACACTCCTAGCCCTTTCATATCCCATCGTCGCCATAAGACCTGTCTGTGTCGGTGCGACGTAGACAAATTAAAAAAAATACTCAGTACGCAGCAGTAATCCTCTCTCGTAAATGAGAGAATTTTAGACCTTCCCCTAAATGAGTGGCAACAGAAGACACAAACCACATCACAAACAATGATCAATGTAATGCTATTGTTGATCCATTTCTTATGAGCTTTCTATATTGTAGGCCTTCACATTTAGTTTTCTTTCGACTCTGTGATATTAGGGCGTTTTATAAACTTATTTATAGCGTAGACTGTACCTCCTTATTCTCCGACTTCACATACCGATTTTCATTTTTTTCTGTTCACCCATTTTCTCGTGACTCGACGCTGATTTGGACTTAAGAAACCAAAATCCAAATTCATAGCCGGCACGGTAACGATGTATAAGACATAAATGATCGGAAATTTAAAACAATATAACGTTAGTTATGTAATAATTATCGATACAACCACTAATAACATTAGGCCTAGTATTTGAGAATTAAATTTTAGTCCTTCCCATACACTACCATTTATCTCAGCATGAATAAAAATTATTTAAGGCCTAGATTATAGCGATTTACTCCTCCACTTTTCACTCCGATTTTTATTAAGATAGGACCACTAATAACATGAATATTGGCCGTGCGCGTAGAGGCGCGCGGCTGTGAGCTTGCATCTGGGAGATAGTAGGTTCGAATCCCACTATCGGCAGCCCTGAAAATGGTTTTCCGTGGTTTCCCATTTTCACACCAGGCAAATGCTGGGGCTGTACCTTAATTAAGGCCACGGCCGCTTCCTTCCAACTCCTAGGCCTTTCCTATCCCATCGTCGCCATAAGACCTATCTGTGTCGGTGCGACGTAAAGCCCATGGCAAGAAAACAAAAAAAAAATGAATATTTGAGAATACAATTTTAGACCTTCCCCTAAACTATCATGAATACAATTACTTATAGCCTATATTCTAGCGACTTATACCCCGACTTCGCCTACCGATTTTCGTTAAGATATGACCACTAACAACATAAATATTTGAGAATTAAATTTAAGCCTTTCCCTAAACTACCATTTTACTCAGCGTGAATACAATTATTTATGGCCTAGATTGTAGCAACTTATTTCCCGACTATGCTTACCGATTTTCATTAAATTCTCTTCAGCCGTTTTCTCGTGATGCGTGTACATACACACATACATGCATATATGCATACATACAGACAGATAGACAGACAGACAGACAGACAGACAGACAGACAGACAGACAGACAGACAGACAGACAGATAGACAGACAGATAGACAGGCAGACATTACGAAAATTTTAAAAAAAAAGTGCATTTCCTTGTTACCGTGGACACGAACGATACAGAAATACCATCCTTTTTAAATTCTGAGCAATGTACAGATAAAACTCTTATTTTACATGTATAGATTTAAACACTCCTGCAGTGAGATATAGCAGAGTTAACGGACGGAAGGCACTTGAGGAGTATTGCTTATTAAGCCGCGTATACACTTGAACATTCGCCCCGAATGAGCATGCGTTTACCCAGTTTTGCTCAGATGAGTACAGGGCGTACCGAATGGATCCGCATGCCTCAGCCCGATCCGAACGTTGTCGGTACCTCAAAGTGAGTACGTGCTCTGTTCGTGCTCATTGTGGACGGTTGATGACGAGTGGGGTAGCCCGAACAGTATGAGCCGACTGCTTGCGCAATGCATATGCGATCTCGCTCGTGCAAGTGAAGTGAAGGAAGAGTGTGAAAGATAATTTCAAGTTGAAATGGAATTGTCCCAGGATAATTCTCTTATCATCCTGGGGTACTAACCGTTCTGTGGAACCCAGGGACGAGTTCTAAATGTTGTGTCCTCTCTCTCAAACGTAGCCGTGATACTATGCAATATCCATTCAAAATCCTCGGATTACATTGTCGTAAAATTTTTAAAATTGTCATCTGTTTCATGTCCCATCGTTTTTAACGATTGAGCATTGCATCTCTCTTCATGCAGTTTTCTTTGCCACCACCGCTTTCTCCTTTTTGTTTTCAAGGAATGCAATAAATACATATAGCAATAACTGGCGACGATCAATTTTCGATTCACCATTGTAGCCTCAGGTCAGGCAAAACACTACACTACACCTAAACACAGACGGTGTTCCGCACGAGGTCCGAAGACAGTATGTTTGATGTCAACGAAGTCCACGTGAACACCACAATCTCTCTTAAAACAAGTGTCAGTAGTTCCAGGAGGACGCTTAATATACGTTAAGTTGCAGCCAACCACAGAACAATTTTTGCTACTGTTTCGAGAACCTTTTTGCATGTCGAAGTTGAATCAAACATGAACAAGACCATTCAAGACAAACACAGGCACTCCACTGCGACTCACCCTGACAGTTTAAGTGACTTGCCGCCAAAGCGAAGTAAGTAGTATAATAAGCGGGTTCGGGCGCCTCCGCCTCCGCCCGCCTCCTCCTCCTCCTCCTCCCGCGGGAAATTTGAATTTTGGCGGGAAATTGAATTTTGGCGGGAGATTTGAATTTGTAAACAAAGCCACGTGCTTTTTGACAGCTGTCATCGACAACAACGCATCGCTAACCTCACTGCTGCCATCTTGACGGGCCTAAACCTCACTAGTGCCAACTTAACCTAACTAGCATGAGGTAAACAAACCCACGTGTTTTTTGACAGCTACGTGCTTTTTGACAGACAACAACGCATCGCTAACCTCAGTACTGCCATCTTGACGGGCCTAAACCTCAGTGGTACCAACTTAACCTAACTAGCATGAGGTAAACAAAGCCACGTGTTTTTTGACAGCCACGTGCTTTTTGACAGATTTGTAAACAAAGCCACGTGCTTTTTGACAGACAACAACGCATCGCTAACCTCAGTACTGCCATCTTGACGGGCTTAAACTTTAGTGGTACCAACTTAACCTAACTAGCGTGTGGTAAACAAAGCCACGTGCTTTTTTGACAGCTGTCATCCGCCATCTTTAAACCACAGAGCACTGTGCTGCCCTCTTTATCGTAGTAGATGTAAATTCATCACCTGTCACCCGCAGTGCTGCCATCTTGACGGGTCTAAACCTTAGTGCTACCAACTTAAACTCACTAGCGCGAGGTAAACAAAGCCACGTGCAGCTGTCATCCGTCATCTTTAATCTATAGAGCACAGTGCTGCCCTCTTTAGCTACTTACCTTTGAAATGTAGTACGTCACAGCTGTCATCCGCCATCTTTAATCCAGAGAGAACAGTGCTGCAATCTTTAGTTGAAATGTGGTGGCGGCAAATTCCACGTGCTCTTGTTTGGAAACAAATTCAGTGCTATTTTCTGACAGCTGTCATCCGCCATCTTGCATCGCAAACCTCAGTGCTACACTCTTTAGTTGAAATGTGGTGGCGGCAAATTCTACATGCTCTTGTTTGGAAACCAACCTATGCGCTTTTTTGAGAGCTATCATCCGCCATCTTTAATCCAGAGAGCACCGTGCTGCCATCTTTAGCTAGATACCTTTGAAATGTGCTGGCGGCAAATTCCACGTGCTTTACAAACCCATGTGCTTTTCTGACAGCTGTCATCCAGCCATCTTTAATCCAGAGAGAACAGTGCTGCACTCTATGTGGTGGTGGCAAATTCACGTGCTCTTGTTTGGAAACAAACCCATGTGCTTTTCTGTCATCCACCATCTTTAATCCAGAGAGAACAGTGGCGCACTCTTTAGTTGAAATGTGGTGGCGATAAATTCCACGTGCTTTACAAACCTATGTGCTTTTCTGACAGCTGTCATCCACCATCTTTAATCCAGAGAGAACAGTGCTGCACTCTATGTGGTGGTGGCAAATTCCACGTGCTCTTGTTTGGAAACAAACCTATGCGCTTTTCTGTCAGCTGTCATCCACCATCTTTAATCCAGAGAGAACAGTGCCGCACTCTTTAGTTGAAATGTGGTGGTAGCAAATTCTACGTGCTCTTGTTTGGAAACAAATTCTACGCGCTCTTCAGCTGTCATCCACCATCTTTAATCAAGAGAGCACCGTGCTGCCCTCTTTGTGGTGGCGGATAATTTGAAAAATTATTTTCGACAAGCAGTCATCTTTAATCCAGAGAGAACAGTGCTGCCCTCTTTAGCTACTTACCTTTGAGGCGGTTAATTTGAAAAATTCTTTTCGACAAGCAGCCATCTTTAATCCAGAGAGAACAGTGGTGCCCTCTTTAGCTACTTACCTTTGAGGCGGCTAATTTGAAAAATTCTTTTCGACAAGCAGCCATCTTTAATCCAGAGAGAACAGTGCTGCCCTCTTTAGCTACTTACCTTCGAGGCGGTTAATTTGAAAAATTCTATTTAACAAGCTGCCATCTTTAATGAAAAGAGCATCGTGGTGCTATCTTGCGGGTAATATTTTACGTCACAGCTGTCATCCGCCATCTTGTATTGCTAACCTTAGTGCTGCCCTCTTTAGCTACTTACCTTTGAAACAAAAAATCTATTTGACAAGCTGTCACCCACCATCTTGCATCGCAAACCTCAGTGCTGCACTCTATGTGGTGGCAGATAATTTGAAAAAATCTTTATGACAAGCAGCCATCTTTAATCCAGAGAGAACAGTGCTGCCATCTTTAGCTACCGCCATCTTACATCGCTTACCTCGCTGCTGCACTCTATGTAGTGGCGGTTAATTCGAACAAGTTTAATCACGCATCGGGCAAGCTAGAGTAAGGACGTGCTGCAGTGATGACGTCATCATGCATGTTTAGACTTGTCCGTTTTCTTAAGAGTAAGTCGGTGTAAAGGAATGTGGTAGCGGTAAATTCGAACAAGTTTAAACATACATCGGGAAAGCTAGAGTAAGCACGTGCTGTTGTGATGACGTCATTGTGCATGTTTAGACCTGATCGTTTTTCTTAAGAGTAAGTCGGAGTAAAGCAATGCAATAAGTACAACATTTTTGAATGCGATCAAATATTTATTTACAAATGTACTACAACAGTGTTCGTTTTTTGCTGCTGACAAGGTTGGTGTGCTTTTTAACAACGTATGCTTCTGAAATGCCTCCTGCAACATTCAAATTAAACAAAGCATTTAGAAATATATTATACTAAGTATGTTATGCTTTACAGAGAAGATCAGAAGATCATATACTTCTTACCTTGCTGTTATTCCTTTTCGGAATCATCATCATCATCATCATGAGGTACTAGAGAAAGTTCATTCATACACTGTGTACAGTGTTCATTCCTCGGATTTGGTCCATCCCAATCATCATCACCATTTTCTCCTCGATGCTTGTAATGTCGTTCACAAGTTCTGCATAAAGCTACTTCTGTCGACATCTTACTGTGTAGAGGAAGGATGTCCCAAAAATTATGTACGTAAGAGGCAGCGTACGTATATAAAAATCCTGGTGGTAAGTATTGAATAAGATGTTTCGGCATCGACGATCTATGTTTATAGAACATCTTAATAGCCTCACTCACTCGTGTAAGATAAATAAGATGTTGCGTGTGAGCATGCAAACAGCATGCACATTTACAGTTTTGTTCCATAGCGTATGATGTCGAAGCACACACTAATGAAAATGATAAAGATCTATTCTTATTTACAGCCTCGTAACAATATTCGTTAGCGGATGGTAGGTAACATCACTCATATGAATAATAAGACAATAGGCTGCTGTGTTAGCAGGAATGTTTTCAGATGTTTCAAATTCTAAACGAATATCAACTGGAGATTCTTTTATAGATTCTTCATGATAAGAGCAGTCTATAACTACAATCGGTGCTTTGTTTTTAAATTCTTGAGGTGTAAATAGCGGTCGATCTTCTTTCTGATAACATGATGATTGAAATTTACAAAACATGTCATAGAGCATCCCAAACTTATTTTTCTCAAAGTTAATGTCGATGTTTTCGTAGGGATACGTAATTCCGTTGAGATATAGTCTAACGTGTCTTAATTTACAGTGATCAAACAGTGAGCTATCTTTTTCGTGATTGAATTTACGATTAGTTTGAAATCCAAAAATAATGTACAAGGGCTTCTCAGTAAAACGTGATGTTTTAACAGCCCAGCTATGCTTGTTTGTAGGTGGTAACACAGGATATTCATGCAGCTCCCAACTTCTAAAACGTATAGGTAATGGTGTATCATTTTCTACAATCTTGAGCAATCGAAGTTTTTCACGATCAGATAAGGTTACATGTGGAATCCGCCACAGTATACGATGCAGTGTTATTTTCGATTCTACTGGTGTTTCTACTGCTTTAAGAGAATTGTAATCACTTCGATCACGGATTAGAATAAGCTCTTGTTTTGCGTTGATTATAATACGTGTAAAGTCTTCTGCGAATCCAAAAATATGTTTCAGTGATAACATACCCGTAAAAGTACCATCCTCATTAATCATCCAGTTGTTAGTAGCTTTTGGACACCATCCAGCCATCCGCAAAAGATTACTTTCTTCATCACAGAAAGAAGGGTAGAGTTTCATTGCACTTGTAATACCAACATTCTTCGTTCGATCTATTTCAACATTATTTACTTCATATCGCGCTTCAGAAAAGAGAAAAGCTAGAGCATGGTTGTTTAGTTGTGAAGTGCTTGGTCCACTTCCATCAGACTTTTCTAATCGTCCTTCAATATAGAGGTAGCTTTCGTGTGGTAAGGTGTAAACATCTTGTTGATTAACAATAAAATGAATTTCATCATTGTTATTTAATCCAAACGTAAAAGGTTGATAGGAATGAAGCTCACTTCGTACTACACCTTCACGACTTTCTACTGTATTCGTAATGTCTAGCATTTCTTCCATTCTGTTGTAGTAGTGTATATCCTAAATCTTGGAGTATCTGCTTATGGGTATCTGTTAACTCGATGAGTCTCTGCACACATGTAGTATGTCTTCGGAATGTACACCGTGTTTTATAGATGGTTTTCATACTGGTTTAAGATGTAGTTTGTAAGCTACGTACGCGTGCTGATCTAAATGAATAAGCTGATTATGTTTATTTACAAGTCTAAGAGTAATGTTGCTAATGTGTTTTACAGACACAGGATGATAGAGAACTACTGCTGGTTTCTCACAAATAGTATATCCACGTTCCTCTGTAACAATAAAGTCGTGCAGGACGTGCGAAGGTTGTAGATTACTATTCAAGTCTGTAATAATATTACAAGTAATGTTCACATTATAATCATCGAAGAGTTTTATAGGTTGATCAGACTCGTAACGTACGTTCGGTAGGAGCTCCCTCGATGAAAATCCAAGCAGTGGTCCAATCGAATCAGGTTGTGATTTGAAGTCAATCTTAAATGATGATTCAATAACACATTTATGTGTAATGTTGCTTATAGTGATTGAGAACTTGTAATTATGATTACTAAAACTATCTTCCCCAAACTGATCAATTAACGTACTTTCAATATAGTCGTGAATATCATCTACTGTATAACTACCTGAGGGTAGTGTTAGCATATACTCATCGTAATAGAACTTGTTTAAACCATCACATTATAGATTTTATTGTAGCTTTCAAACGATACTAGTCCAAGACTATGCGGTTGATAAACAAGTTCGATTGGTGGATTAAAATAGACGGTTGTTTCAGGTCCTTCTCCACGTACAGCAAACGTTCTTTCACTGTTCGTCATCACGTAGACACTAATGCACTTTCTCTACTGTCTGGGTTTGATATAAGAACATAAGACATAATCGTCCGCACATGCGTGTATTAAAGTTTTGCACACGGTTTTTATTGTAAACAATGTCTGCACTGCTTCCGAAATAACGTATGAGCTCAAAAGGAGGAGGTAAATCTCCATAGCTATCAAAATACCATACTTTAGATTTACGTTTTACATAAGCAACGTAATGAGTTCCTGGTCCACGACTGTCGTCCAAGTTAATTACGGCATTTTCACGTTCACGTGGGCGTACTGGTAGTTGATCGCCCATATACACTCCTCGAAAATAATGAATTCCTAGTTGTTTAGCAAACGTAAAAACTTCATCATGCGTTAGAGCTCGATATGGCAGTGCATTCAGTAGACGTTTTTTGGAGAAATGTAGATACCAAGCCCTTTCTTGTATGGCGCTAGCTTCATGTTCACACCTTTGCCTCGTAACGCAATTGCCTCCATCGTCTTGTTATGACGTTCACTCTCTTTCAACTGTTGTTTCGCTTCTTCTACAGCTTTGACAGTTCTCGCTACAGCACTAGCACCACCTAGCAATGACCCTAAAGCTGCTAAGCCAGCAAACAGCGCAGGAAGAAATCCTCCTCGTTTTGGTACAGGAATAATTCGCGCACGTTTACTAAATATTGCTCTGCACTTTGGAGAAATTCTCGCTCTTGCTGCGCGTAACGCCTTAGTAATAGCTACACGAGGATTGTATTCCCCTCGAATAGCTTTTTGCGCAGCCTTTATAACATCTTTCCATCCAACAGTTTTTACTTTCTTCTTCTTCTTCATGTCGTTTGGATATCGTTGTTTCACCATGCTGGACACGACTTTACTAGTCAAGAGCAAATCATAAACTAACCGTTGCCTCTTGTTTCGTTTAATATATATATTACTATTACGTACTTTATGATTCAGTTATCATGAAGATTATAAAGCAGCAAGACACGCTACCTGTTACCGACATTGTACCACATCTCTTACCTAGTTCTAGTACAACTACAAGAAAACGTCATGGAACGTTGTTTCCTTTTACTGTTCGATGTATTATATCAGGTCCGTCGGGATGCGGTAAAACAAATCTTTTACTCACACTTATTACTTCTGTAAATGGTGTACGCTTCGAGAATATTTACGTTTTCGCAAAGTCACTCTATCAACCGCTATATACTATTCTACAAACTGTAATGCACGATCTAGTTAAAGATGGAATAAGATATTTTAAATTTAATTCACATGAGCAAGTACCATCACCAGACGATGTGCTTCCTAATTCTCTTATGATCTTTGATGATGTCGCAACAGAACAGCAAAACGTTATTCGTGCATTCTTTAGTATGGGTCGACATAAATATGTTGATTGCATCTATTTGTGCCAAACCTATTCTCGTGTGCCTAAGCAGTTGATACGCGACAACGCAAATGTTATTGTACTTTTTCGGCAAGATGAGCGCAACATGCGACATGTGTATAACGATCATGTTAACACTGATATGACATTCGATGACTTTAAACGTATGTGTGCTAAATGTTGGTCATTACACCGTTACAGCTTTTTAGTTATTGATAAAGAAAGTGATGTACAGCATGGACGATATCGCATGGGTTTCGATCATTTTATATGCATTAACACAGAATTATAGTAACTACTTGATTAAAAACCACCATCATGTTAACATCTAGCAAGGAGATCACAAAACATATCATCCAAGCTCGAAACAATATTCGACGGAAATTTAAAGAGCTTAAACGTATTCAAGCAGACACGGATTTATTTTTAAGAACACAACTAAGTACACCACTGAAAGAAATTTTTAATTCTACTTCATTACCGCAGTCTACTTCAAGTTTTGCTTCTATGCAAACATCATATCATAAAGAGAAGCATGAAGAAGAAAAGCATGAAGAAGATACGGAAGAGAAGAAGCAGGATGTAGATCAAGAAGAGGAAGATAAGGAAGAAGAAGAAGAAGAACTTAATGATACATCACCATCTAAGCGTGTTGAGTTTTTAACTACAGATGTTATTGCTGAAACACCTACTACATCGACGCAAAATCTACCATCTTTGTCTGAGGTTATGATTACACCAGAGTATCGCAATCAGTTTAGAACTTTTATTCAAGATACCTATGGATCTCTCTTTGCACCTTATATAGAAAAACTTTTTACAGGACAAACTGACACTACCTACGGTATTCGCTACGAAGATGACTGTTTCCGGATAGGAAATTCAAATGTTAAGATTAATAGCAACAAACTCATTGTAAAAGGTGTTACCTATAAACCTACGAAAGGACTCTTAGAACTTCTTTTCTCACGAATACCTGACAAGGATATAATTTTACAAGATGATCTTAAAAAGTATAAAGCAATACTTTTTGCTACTGATGCAACACGACGTAATTACAAGAGAACAGAAGCTGTAAATGCGAATAAGAGTTACAAGTATCGTGAGTTTATTTCTAAGCTGTTTCCGACTGCACGTAGTCTAGACGTTATCTACAAGCCTTTGTTGCCGCATGTGGATGTAAGACACTGGAATGACCCAAACTTACTCGTTGAACGATTACAACTTTTAAGAGCATCGCAAGAGGCTGGTCACACTGGTCACGGATCAGAAATTCTAGAAATAGAAAGAGAACTACGTTATGCCGGTATTATTTTGTAATGGCTCGTCAAGAGAAGATCTCACCTGTAAAGGTAAACATCGCACATGAGTTACATAAACCAGCACGTCGCACCTACTGTCGCAGACGCGTTATTACACGAGGAAAAGATGATCTCTGGCAAGCAGACTTAGTAGAAATGATTCCATATGCTTCTAGTAATAAGGGCTATAAGTATCTACTTACTGTTATCGATGTGTACTCAAAGTTTGCTTTTGCACAACCCGTGCGTTCTAAAACAGCAGCTCAAGTTAAAGAAGCATTTGAACATATTGTTGAAGAATCGAAACGCTGCCCAAGGCTTCTTCAAACTGATCAAGGTAAAGAGTTTTACAACAAGGATTTTTCTTCTTACCTCAAGTTACTTGGCATTCAACACTACTCTACGTTCAGCAATCTCAAGGCAAGTGTTGTAGAACGCTTTAATCGTACACTCAAAACAATGATGTGGCGAGAATTTACAGCGCAAGGTTCATATCGTTGGATTGATCTGCTACCTAGACTTTTATCTACCTACAACGATACACCTCATCGCACTATCGGAACAAAGCCACGTCTTGTTACAAAGAATACACCTCGTCTAGATGCTATTCATCTTGTAATTAAAACAGCTGATCCACGTCGCCATCGCTTTAAAGAAGGTGATTTCGTTCGCATCAGCAAACACAAGTCTATCTTTGCAAAAGGATACACACCTAACTGGAGCACTGAAATTTTTCAAATCAGAAGTGTTAAGCTTACTAATCCAGTTACGTATTTACTTCGCGATCTCAGAGGACAGCCTATTGAAGGAGGATTCTACATCGAAGAACTGCAGAAAACAAAATATCCTGATCACTATTTAGTTGAACGTGTTATTCAACGTCGTGGCAATAAACTGTATGTTAAATGGCTTGGTTTTAATAACAGCTTTAATTCATGGATTAATAAAGAGGATGTACTTTAAATCTTATGTGTGTTTTCTTTTAATCCTCTACGTTTCCTTTCTTCTGAGTCACTAGGACATGCTGTAGGATTAAACAACACCTGTAATATGTTTTGACAATTCATATTTATTTTAGACTATATACATACATTTTTATCCTTTGTTTATTTTACGGTCTTTATCACTCAGTTTTCGTTTTATTGCACCAACAACGACAAGTGCTGCTATATTCTTCCGAGCAGCTAAAGCACTAGGTAATAACACATACACACACACAGCATAACTTTACGAAGCAGATTTTAACAGCTACACGACATACTCTATGCAGGCAGCATGTAACTACGTATCAGGCGAACGTGTTCTAGGGCCGCAGGGGAGATGAAGCACGAAGAAAAGAAGATCAATCACTCTATTGATGAGTCCACGCCCAACATGCTTCCTCATCTTTCTCCCAGCACGTTTCTTCACCTTTTCCTTGTTTACTCTCTCCACAGCCATGATAAGTGTTTATAAGCGAAGACAACTCGTTAGTTTTAGGTCCGTGATACAGTTTAATTAGTTGACATGTACGGCACTGTCTCACAGAAGGTCTTCTAGCTAAACTCACGTGTTCATGATGTAAACTACACGTTTGAAGCTCTGACAAAACAGGATCTTGAGTCCACTCACGAGGCACCTTATCCCAAATCTTCTTTACAGCATTCGCAGCTACATTAACCAAAAATGCCTTTGGTAATGCATTTAACTCTTCTTCAGTAAAAGTGTTTAGTTTCTTTTTGCATGCATAAAACTTTACGATCGCCTTTTCAACTGCGTTACACTTAGTATCTGTTAGAAATGACATGATGTCTTTACTCTAGAAATGTTTCTTTTACACTAAGGTTATTTCGACACTGCAGTTTACATATGTTGTTCACTTCCCGGCATGCACTGCGACACAACCAATCAAAGAGCATGCATACATGTTGTAAAGACTGTTTACTTGTTTCTCTACTATGCTCTTTCGGAAGAGTTTTAAATGATGGGCACCCCAATTCATGCATATCGATAACTTCACACGATGATGGTAGAAACTCACGCAACCATTCTTTCTTTTCACAACCCTTTAAAAGAACAAGATCTGCTCTTGACAAATGTGCATTCATCATTAAAGGTAGAAAACGATAAGGTATTCCTTTTTCTTCCCACTTCAAACCTAAATTGTTTTCAATCCACTGAGTCTGCTTTTTATCTTCATCTGTTTGCAAACAGTAAGGGAACGGTGGACTAAATACTAAACTAACAAGTTTTGGTGCCCACAACACACTGCAATCTAACACAGCCACCTCTTTAAACACAAATTTGTTTCCGTTTACTTTAAAGCCTTGCACATCAACTATTAATGTTTTCGTCATGTTTGCACTCCACTCTCTATCACTGTTTCTCGAAGACTAAAGCTTTTAGTCAACGAACGGGTTTAAACATGCACAATGACGTCATCACTGCGGTACGTGCTTACTCTAGCTTTCCCGATGCGTGATTAAACTTGTTCGAATTAACCGCCATCACATAGAGTGCAGCAGCGAGGTAAGCGATGTAAGATGGCGGTAGCTAAAGATGGCAGCACTGTTCTCTCTGGATTAAAGATGGCTGCTTGTCATAAAGAATTTTTCAAATTATCTGCCACCACGTAGAGTGCAGCACTGAGGTTTGCGATGCAAGATGGTGGGTGACAGCTAGTCAAATAGATTTTTTGTTTCAAAGGTAAGTAGCTAAAGAGGGCAGCACTAAGGTTAGCAATGCAAGATGGCGGATGACAGCTGTGACGTAAAATATTACCCGCAAGATAGCACCACGATGCTCTTTTCATTAAAGATGGCAGCTTGTTAAATAGAATTTTTCAAATTAACCGCCTCGAAGGTAAGTAGCTAAAGAGGGCAGCACTGTTCTCTCTGGATTAAAGATGGCTGCTTGTCGAAAAGAATTTTTCAAATTAGCCGCCTCAAAGGTAAGTAGCTAAAGAGGGCACCACTGTTCTCTCTGGATTAAAGATGGCTGCTTGTCGAAAAGAATTTTTCAAATTAACCGCCTCAAAGGTAAGTAGCTAAAGAGGGCAGCACTGTTCTCTCTGGATTAAAGATGACTGCTTGTCGAAAATAATTTTTCAAATTATCCGCCACCACAAAGCGGGCAGCACGGTGCTCTCTTGATTAAAGATGGTGGATGACAGCTGAAGAGCGCGTAGAATTTGTTTCCAAACAAGAGCACGTAGAATTTGCTACCACCACATTTCAACTAAAGAGTGCGGCACTGTTCTCTCTGGATTAAAGATGGTGGATGACAGCTGACAGAAAAGCGCATAGGTTTGTTTCCAAACAAGAGCACGTGGAATTTGCCACCACCACATAGAGTGCAGCACTGTTCTCTCTGGATTAAAGATGGTGGATGACAGCTGTCAGAAAAACACATAGGTTTGTAAAGCACGTGGAATTTACCGCCACCACATTTCAACTAAAGAGTGCGGCACTGTTCTCTCTGGATTAAAGATGGTGGATGACAGAAAAGCACATGGGTTTGTTTCCAAACAAGAGCACGTGGAATTTGCCACCACCACATAGAGTGCAGCACTGTTCTCTCTGGATTAAAGATGGCTGGATGACAGCTGTCAGAAAAGCACATTGGTTTGTAAAGCACGTGGAATTTGCCGCCACCGCATTTCAAAGGTATCTAGCTAAAGATGGCAGCACGGTGCTCTCTGGATTAAAGATGGCGGATGATAGCTCTCAAAAAAGCGCATAGGTTGGTTTCCAAACAAGAGCATGTAGAATTTGCCGCCACCACATTTCAACTAAAGAGTGTAGCACTGAGGTTTGCGATGCAAGATGGCGGATGACAGCTGTCAGAAAATAGCACGTGAATTTGTTTCCAAACAAGAGCACGTGGAATTTGCCGCCACCACATTTCAACTAAAGATTGCAGCACTGTTCTCTCTGGATTAAAGATGGCGGATGACAGCTGTGACGTACTACATTTCAAAGGTAAGTAGCTAAAGAGGGCAGCACTGTGCTCTATAGATTAAAGATGACGGATGACAGCTGCACGTGGCTTTGTTTACCTCGCGCTAGTGAGTTTAAGTTGGTAGCACTAAGGTTTAGACCCGTCAAGATGGCAGCACTGCGGGTGACAGGTGATGAATTTACATCTACTACGATAAAGAGGGCAGCACAGTGCTCTGTGGTTTAAAGATGGCGGATGACAGCTGTCAAAAAAGCACGTGGCTTTGTTTACCACACGCTAGTTAGGTTAAGTTGGTACCACTAAGGTTTAAGCCCGTCAAGATGGCAGTACTGAGGTTAGCGATGCGTTGTTGTCTGTCAAAAAGCACGTGGCTTTGTTTACAAATCTGTCAAAAAGCACGTGGCTGTCAAAAAACACGTGGCTTTGTTTACCTCATGCTAGTTAGGTTAAGTTGGTACCACTGAGGTTTAGGCCCGTCAAGATGGCAGTACTGAGGTTAGCGATGCGTTGTTGTCTGTCAAAAAGCACGTGGCTGTCAAAAAAACACGTGGGTTTGTTTACCTCATGCTAGTTAGGTTAAGTTGGCACTAGTGAGGTTTAGGCCCGTCAAGATGGCAGCAGTGAGGTTAGCGATGCGTTGTTGTCGATGACAGCTGTCAAAAAGCACGTGGCTTTGTTTACAAATTGAAATCTCCTGCCAAAAGTCAAATTTCCCGCCAAAATTCAAATTTCCCGCGGGAGGAGGAGGAGGAGGTGGAGGAGGAGGAGGCGGGCGGAGGCGGAGGCGCCCGAACCCGCTTATTATACTACTGAAGTACTCGTCATGCGCACGAGGTCTATGGATTACTGGATTTGGCTGGAGAAAGAAGCACTGGAATGTCAAACTCCTAGGAGGACCGGTTTCAAATAATTAGGTGCTGCTTAGTAGGCAACCGTCGGGCCAGGTATAGTTTCGAATCACGCCGTGACAAGACCCAAACGATTACTTCACTAAAAGCCTTACAAATTGCTGTCTTCTGGTTTGAGCTCGTACCTGCCCCAGATTCTTGGCGGGCAGTTGGTGCCACAATTCTCATTGGTCACGTGGACCGATGAGGAGTTATAGCCCGTCGACCTATTAGGCCTTGAGTGCTATTTCATAATGTACTATCCTGAGACTGCATTGGTGTGGAAGTATGTGGATTGTGTGATGGGGGATCGGATTGGCCAGTGTGTGGCCTGGACCCGTTACGGGTGAAGAGTCTGATTTACATAGTTATATTGAGGACATCCTTGGGTCTGCGGTAGCGCAGGCCCTCGGTGTCGTAATTTCCTAAATTGGAAATGAGGGGGTTGGAGTTAGTATGAAGCTTTCTGTAGAATTTGGTGGCCGCCCGTTCGGTCCTATTCTGAAGGGTGGGGAGTTGATATGTTTCATGAAAGTCGACGTTCCTTTCGTACCACAGTGCGCCTGCCAGGGAGCGCAGTGCGCGGTTCTGCACGCGCTGCACCGCTGACAGGTGGGACTTAGCTGCTATGCCCCATACAGGACTGGCATATTCCAGGATGGGTCTTACCATCGTCTTATACAGCAGGAGCCGGTTTTCTATGTTGAGCCCATTATCGGCGTTTATCAAAGGTAAAATTTGGAAGAGGCGCGTTTTGGCTTGCGCAACAATAGTTTTAATGTGGTCAGCGAATGTGAGTCCTCTGTCTAGGGTGACACCTAGGTATTTTGTTTTGTTAGTCCACCTGATGACTTCGCCAAAAACATCAGGGGTGGGGGGGGGGTGTCAGGACGGCGTTTAGTGAAGAGTGTAGCACTGCTTTTGTCTACATTAATTTTAATTCTCTACTGCTCAAGCCAGGGCTCGAGGGTGGAGAGGGAGTCTTGGAGGTAGTCTTTAGCTTTAGGTGCCTGCCACGAGACAGAGGAGATTGCAGTATCGTCTGCATATAAATACAATTTCCCATGCGTGGGTTTTGGCATGTCAGTCATGTATAGATTGAAAATAACTGGTGAGATGACGCTGCCCTGGGGCACCCCAGCCTCGATGGGGCGGGGGTCCGACAGCGCAGAGCCAACCTGGACCTGAAATTTTCTGTCAGCTAAGTAACTCGTCAGTAGGCGTAGAACGTAGGGGGGGGGGGAATCCTAATGTCCTAAGTTTGTAAATAAGTCCATCATGCCAAACTTTGTCAAACGCACGGGAAATGTCGAGGAAACAGACTCCAGTATGTCGACGGTGGTTGAAATTCTTAGTTATTTCTTCGGTTAAGCGAGTTAACTGGTGGACAGTACTGTAGAATGGCTTCGCCGGAATCCGAACTGTTCCTCGCACATAAGGTTTTTGTCGTCAATGATGGTGTTTAGTCTGCTTAAGAACAGGATTTCAAATAATTTTGAAATAATACTAAGAAGAGAAATGGGTCGGTAATTTTGAGGAAAAGTTTTGTCCTTATTTGGTTTAGGTATCATTAATGACTTTCGCGATCTTCCAGCAGGCCGGAAAGTGACCGTACCGGAAGATCGCATTGAAAAGCTTGGTTATGCAAGTCAGTGCCTTTCTAGGGAGATTTTTGAGAAAGGGCGCTGAAACGTTATCAAGGCCGGGAGATTTCCTGTTCTTAAGCTGTTTTATGGCGGCGAACAGTTCAGTTGGCGTAATGAATTTGAAGTCTGGAGGGAGGTAGGTCTCGTCAGTAGCGTGAAGTTCGTTTTCAGATTCTACATGATCAATGAAATTGTTGTCGCAAGGCTCGACGTTGGGCGTGCACGCGCTCTCAAACCTGTCCGCCAACGCGTCGGCCTTGTCCTTGAGAGTAGGCCATTCCATTTCTACCATGGAGTGTGGGTATGCCAGTCCTAGTACGGGTAAATCTGCGTGCCAACCTGTGGAGGGAGTTGTCAACAGCGCTCAGACCCGCCAGTCTGGACCGCCACGCTGATGTCCTGTGGTTTCAGATCATTACCTGGAGGTTCCTTTTGGACCGGTTCCATCTGCTTTTAAGATATGGGTCCCTGGTCAAGTGCCATAATTTACGGATACGGTTTTAAATTTTGATTTGCGCCAGGATCGCCGAGGGGAGCGTGTCTTTCCTGCGTTGTACGACACTGGGGCCCTCTGAGGCGGCCTGGGCAGCGTTGATAATGGAGGTTGAAATCTGGAGGGCCAAACTGTCGATGTCAGCCGGTCCTTTCACACTGGGATTGCCATTAATTGGCGATTGCTGGTTTGAAATGTAGAGCTTGGCGGGTGGCCTATGGTTGCAGGCCAGGGGCTCGCTTTTGGGAACTCTGCGCTGGATACGACGGTACTGTGTCGTGCGTACCGAGAGCTATGTGGTGCCGGTGATAACTAGCGTACTGGGAGTTAGTATGTTGGTGATGTGCTCTGGGCTGAGAGTGTGAGTGTATTTAGAGATGTAGCCCAGGGGGCAGATTATCAATTGTTTACATAGACTTTTCTTGAATTATGTGTATGTCAAAGAACTTGTAAACTATTGAACATTTCTGTTGATAAATTATTCCAATCTCTAATTCCTCTCTCTATATAAAATATTGTTTCCCCCAATTTGTCTTCTTGGATTACGTTTCTTCTTTCCTGCCTTTAAAAGCTCCACTCATGCTAAGGACATTCCACGCCACCTGGCCACTGACAGTTCGGAAAGTACCACTTCGTAGGAAAGTTCGTCTCTTTCTTTTAAATACTGCCCTGCTTGAAGTGATGTTGAATAATCTGTGTCAGAACCTCTGGTGTACTAACAAATACTGTACAAAGACATGGATTAGTTTATGTTTATCTGGCTCTAATGTTCCTGTGGAACGAAATCCCTCAATGAGTAAGTTGTTGATATTTGAAGAAAATCACCTCACAGCAACGCCCATCACAGAACGAATTTTGCGTTAAGTTCTTTTCGCTGCTCAAAGAAAGCATGTCACTACTGAAGGAAACAAATATTCTCTTCTCTGAAAAATGTTCCATGAAAGGAACGTACCGTGGACTGGGATACTTTGTGCTCTCAAGGCATAATGTATGCCACTGCATCAACTTAAAATGTTTTCAGATTTATTGATCTATGAAGTATTACGAACTGTTTCGTAACACTCGATATACTAGGCCTCCGTCAAAGTCGGAAAAGAACAAGAGCTGACCAAGGGAGGTCGTATAGGAGCCTGGCACAAATAAGCGAAGGCATTTCTGGGACTCAGCTAAGGGCCCCGTGGTTGCCAACCAACGCTCCCAATTTCAGGTGCCTTGTTAGTCGCCTTTTACGACAGACAGGAGATATCGTGGGTGTTGTTCTATCGCCCCAACACATGAAAAATCAAATGGCGTATGGCTTTTAGTGCCGGGAGTGTCCGAGGACATGTTCGGCTCGCCAGATGCAGGTCTTTTGATTTGACACCCGTAGGCGACCTGCGCGTCGTGATGAGGATGAAAAGATGATGAAGACAACACATACACCCAGCCCCCGTGCCAGCGAAATTAACCAATGATGGTTAAATTTCCCAACCCTGTCGGGAATCGAACCTGGGACCCCTGTGACCAAAGGCCAGAACGCTAACCATTTATCCATGGAGCCGGATGCCCCAACACATAGGAGGAACTAATGGATGAAAAGAATAATGGACTCAGTCGTAGAGGGTAAGAGAGGTAGAGCGAGACCAAGACAATGCTGGTTAGACAAAGTTTTCAAGGATTTAAAGGCTGGAGGTGTAAAACTAAACGAAACCACAGAGCTAGTTGCGAAAAGAGGGCTCTGACGAGAAATAGTTAACTCACAGAGGATTGTAGACTGAACAGTGAAGATATTTATTGATGCTTGTACTTTTGCTCAAACCATAGTACCGTATTGTCTTCAATAATTGATGAGGGCTAGGCAAGTGGTGGTAAACATTGTGTGTGTACATTGTAATGAAACTAGCACCTGGGCGACAGCCTTAAATGCAGATCGTTGATGGTACGTATCATATACACACCCTTTCTTTGAAGGAATGATTAGTTTCTTCTGCTAATCCTGTTGTCATTTATACTGTTTATAATGTTCTCAATGTATCAATTATTCATTAACTTCGACAAAATTTCAAACTTCAAATGCCATCATGATATTGTTTTTATTGGTTGATAAGGTTATATTTGTGTTTCTCTCACAGAATACAAAGTACTCAAAGCTCTTCATTCCAAACTGTACGCATAATGTTATAGTATGCGACATTGTGTTCCTGCTCCCAGTGACAAAGTTTATTTTTCAGCTTATAGGTTTCCAAATGGTACAAACTGGCTGTGCGGTTAGGGTCGCGTAACTGTGAACATGCATTCGGGCGATGGTAGGTTCAAATCCCACTGTCATCAGCCCTGAGATGATTTTCCGTATTTTCCCATTTTCACATGACAAAAATGCTGGGGATGTACCGTAATTAAGGCCACGGCGGCTTTCTTCCCGCTCCTAGACCTTTCCTATTGCGCCGTGCCCAGACGGCTCATTTGGTACACTTAATCATTTATTTAACGTGGACTGCAGTCTGATGGTTCAAACGTAACAAGTTGGAGTCGAGACCAGAAGTCAGGCGGAGTGACAAGTGTGAGAGAGACTAACCAGTAATTTTTCACCGGCCGCATAAGCTACAAATTTTGAAGCAAAGAAGTACCGAACGCACGTGTAAGGGAATATCACACCACCAGTTGAATCTAGCCAATGAGAAGCTAGGGGTGTGGCTAATTTGAATGCAGGGAAGCACGAAGCGATGAATCCAGAATGACCAACTTTATGTGAGAGTGCTGTGATCATCGCAATGTGGTACCTAAATCCGTTATTTTTAGCTATTCCACAGGTCTGAGTGTGAAAATTATCTGGGAGAAAATTATGAAATCCAACTGCGTATTTAAACTAGGGATTTGAGAGCTATTGATAATTATTTAATTGAAATACAGAGCCGATAAACAGGGCTAAACCTCTGATTGGTTGCTTGTTCAAACGCTAGGGGATTCCCCTTGAGCTAACGACCTCGGGAAGGATATTTAATCTCGCCGCAAGGTGGAGCGTTCTCCTTTTGCTACTTTCTTGTGCTGTGAGAAGTGTACGCGACGCGAGAGACAACTGCCATGTGGGCAGAACTTTCCTTGTGTGGTCAGACAGACCAGTAACAGTATAATTTTGCACGAGTGAACAGTGAATTTTTTAAAAATGACTGCATTCCTTTGCCAAGTGCGGGATGGCATTATTTCTTGCAATAACTGTGTGAACTATTAACCATTTTACCGCAAAGTGATAATAAAGCGCGAGGGACGCTTACATATATTATCATCGGTCAGGTCGCGAACGCGTGATAAACTGTTCGAGTGCGTTTTGTGGAACGTTGTGCCGCTACCAAAGGACAAGCGTTGAACCTAAGACATTTGGATTTTAAACTTTTCGATTTTAAGCAGGGTCTTTGAAATAGATTGGAGGCTTGTTTGGGAAAGGTTGAACAGGAAGTCGAACCGTGGATCGTTATTGAAGGGCTTATGATAGTGCACGCTGGATGAGAATGAAATGCATGCTGGTTTATAAGTGAATTAATGGGCACGTGCGGAATGAACGCTTGACAATGTTGTATTAAATATGAATGGCTAGAGTGAGTCCAACAATGAACGGGGATAGATATTATTGAAATGCGGAAGGAAGCCTTGAGGGATTTGTCAGGCAATGAGATTACTATGTGTATTTGAGGAAGATGTTATTCTTCCCGCAGTGTTTGAGTTAATATGAGCCCACCGGAGAGGCTGTTGATGGATCAGCTCGATACTGAGCTATATAATCAGCTTAGAGAAATATTAGCCCTGTTGTGAAATGAAAGGTCGCTTCCTTGCTAAGACTATCTTCCAAGCAGCAAATCAAGTCTAGTGAGTAGATTTGTTTTTTGACATTTACAGCTGTTGGCCAAGCAGGTGGCGTGGAAAAGGAGAAACGACGGTGGGCGTTGTGTTACGCTCAAATTCAGCTGGATGAGACGGGAATATTGCCCGTTGCCTTCTTATTGTGCATTGTGATATATTTGCCTTATTTTATTTTCAGGATTGTTTATTTATGATATGTGCTGGAGTTTATGTTGTCTTGTTAAATTGAGGATACAGCCCGTAAGCTGTTTTGATGATTGATGGATTTTCTAGTTCTGCCTGGATCTTTGTTGTGAACTGGAATTCACATGTAGAATCTGTATTTTTGGATAAGTTATATTTTACCAACCTTTACCTGTGTATATTACTTGATCCTCATTACCGTATTAACGGATGTACTTCACTAGTATTTGATCGTATATCATAAATTCATGTTAAGCACATTCAGTCATGGTTAGGCCACTCGATATCTCACTTAACCGACGCAGTTTCACAAATATATGACTCCGTAAACTTAGTTGTTTTTTTTCGTGGCTCCATGTAAGCCAAGAACTTTGATTTACTGACATCATACATAGGGCCTTGAATTAAGATCAGATAAAGATGTGCTGTGAAGTATGTGGATTTATTAAGAACTAATGCCTCAGTTGTGGTTCTAAGAGCTATCCGTGGTGTGTTTGTGTGTGATGTCCATGTAGTGTTGTTATCTTGCGACTACAATCTGTTACAAGCGATATTAAGTTCATATTTTTACTATATTTGTCTACCCTAAGTGTCCGACATCTTGTTTTCCTACAATCAGTCCATAGAAAACACTAGTTAGAAGGGCAATTTATTATTCTTTTTTTTAATCAATTATACTGCCCTAAATGTCGGCCATTTTACACAGCCATGGAAACCATGATGCAGACGTGAACTCTACCCTACATTTTATGCGTTGTCTAGGCCACAGAGTTTAAACTGTTTATTTACACCTTCTGCCCTTACTTATTCAGCCATCTTTAGGGCGGGGTCGACGTTGCTTCACGTCCGTAGGTTTTAACTTAAAGTGCCCTACACGTGTCCCCCGGGTGGTGTTAAGAAAGCAACACAACTGGCTGCCAGACAATCTTTCCAGATCTCCTGGCTACACGACAAATACGTACCAAACTGAATAAGAAGATGACCCAACACTATATCAAAAGCCTTTTGCAGGGCCAAAAATCTAGAAAACTTGGACCAAATATTAAAATATGTCAACTAAATATTGAGGGCATTAGTAGAACCAAATGTCAAATCTTACAAAAGATGTTGGTGAAGCATA
The DNA here is from genome assembly GCF_040414725.1 of Anabrus simplex. Lineage (NCBI taxonomy): Eukaryota > Metazoa > Arthropoda > Insecta > Orthoptera > Tettigoniidae > Anabrus > Anabrus simplex. The sequence continues at coordinate 234,659,710 of NC_090271.1, forward strand.
ATATCGATGTGGTTGCCTTACAGGAAACTCATGCAGATAATGAAGATCAACTTTGTTCTAGGGGGAAAATACCAGGATATGACATCATTGGCGCAACGTATCATCATGCCTATGGAGAAGCCACTTACGTCCGGAATGATATAGAAAATGCCCATCTGCTATCAACTTCCACGAATGACAATATTCACTCAGTGACAATCAAAATTGGGGAACTAATCATATGTAATATCTACAAACCACCAAGCTCCCCTTGGCCAATCCACGTTCTTCAGACGTACCAACATCCTGCAGTCTTTGTAGGAGACTTTAACAGTCACCACACGCAAGTGCGATATAGAGTATCTGATACGAATGGTGAGACTTTAGTAAACTGGGCAGATGAAAATAATATCCATCTTATTTTTGATGCTAAAGACCGTGGTTCCTTCCGGTCAGGACGTTGGAAACAGGAATACGACCCAAACTTATGCTTTGTCACAGCTGATGATAAACATCACCTTGTCAGCACTACCCGCAACATTCTACCAGATTTCCCTCATAGCCAACATCGTCCAGCTATATACAAATATCCCATTGATAACCTCAATCCCACGACCCAGATGGAATCTACAAAAAGCTGATTGGAACGCCTTCTCCGTAAACCTTGATAAATGTCTGGGCTGGATCCCACCATCTGCTGATAACTATAACAGGTTTGTTGGAGCCGTTATCTGTACAGAAAAAAAGCACATACCCGGAGGATATCGTAAAGAATATATTCCAGGCTGGGAAGAGAAATGTGAAGAACTCTATAACGTTTTTCAAAGTAGTGGTGACAGAGAAATAGCAGATGAACTGATACATAATCTGGATGCTGCACGCCGACAGAAGTGGATAGACACTACTCAGAAAATCGATTTCAAAGTATCTAGCCGAAAAGCATGGTCTCTGCTACGAAAATTAGGAGGAGCTAGTCGTATCGTACGAGAAGATAGTCTCGTAACACCCAACAACATTGCTTCACACATTGTTAAAACTTCTAAAGGAACAAATCATCGCGCGACTACAACCAATATTAAATAGGAACTAAAAAACTAAAGGCTAGAGCTGGCTCTATGACAGAGTACTCACATGACATCACCCCCGAAGAGGTTGCAGCTGCAATAAAGGATGTAAAACCCGGTAAAGCTCCTGGCTTTGATGGCATACTCCCCGAGTTTCTCATCAAATCTGGAAAATATATGAGGACATGGCTAGCAAACTACTTCACCTCAATGCTAAAAACAGGAAATGTACCTCAAGAGCTTAAACGTGCCAAGATAATTGCTCTCCTTAAACCAGGAAAACGTGCAGATCTTGTGCAAAGCTACCGTCCAATTGCATTACTTAGTGTTATATATAAACTCTTGGAACGAGTACTGATTAATAGGATTGGCCAAACAATACTTTCGGCGATCCCTGTAGAACAAGCTGGCTTTCGTCCCAACCGAAGTTGCGCAGATCAAGTTTTGACACTCACATCACATATTGAAGCAGGCTTTCAGAAGATGATGAAAACATCTGTAGCTTTCATTGATTTATCAGCAGCCTATGATACCGTCTGGCGGCAAGGCCTACTCTACAAGCTGATGAAGATCATACCATGCCAACAAATTACGAAGCTTATTGATAACATGATTGGAAACAGAGGATTTCAGGTTATTATGGGAAACAAAACCAGTGGCCAGAAATTCCTCCAAAATGGTCTCCCCCAAGGTTCTGTTCTAGCCCCACTGCTCTTTAGCCTTTACATTGCTGATATGCCAGAAACTGTCAGCAAAAAGTTTGGATATACTGATGATTGGGCCATTGCAACTAGGCACACTCACTTCGAACCCATGGAAGAAACTCTAACATCTGATTTGTCTGTGCTTGCAGAGTATTTTCGTAAATGGAGGCTTCGACCTAATGCATCATAAACAGAGGTGACTTGCTTCCATCTCAACAACAGACAATCCAATAGGACTCTGGACGTCTACTTTGATGGTACACAACTTACCCACAATAAGGAACCAACATATCTGGGAGTCACGCTAGCCAGGACCCTGTCGTTTAAATCACATCTCACAAAAACTGCTGCGAAACTGAGAACAAGAAACAACATCATACAAAAGCTTTGTGGAACCACGTGGGGATCATCCGCCACAACTCTGCGGACGTCTGCGTTGAGCTTGGTATATTCTGCGGCGGAGTACTGCGCACCAGTATGGTTGAACAGCGCCCATACTAACAAAGTTGATGTCCAACTTAATAGTTACTATGCGCATTATTACAGGAACAATCAGGTCTACTCCCACAATCTGGCTGCCTGTCCTAAGTAACATACCACCTCCTAACCTGCGAAGGAAAGTAGCTTTGATCAGAGAATACAACAAGATCCTAGCAAACCCTGGACTACCGGTACACTCTGACATCTCAGACCTCAAAATCAAACGACTTCGTTCGAGACATCCACCTCTTGCAGCCGAGATCAATCACATCGGATTCAACATCACCGATTCCTGGAGGGAAGAATGGATGCAAAATGCTCCAGCTACATGCCTGAAAATGCCATGCATCGATAAGACAGTTCCAGGGTTTGATCAACCCCGCAAGGTATGGTCAATGCTCAACCGACTCAGGACGGGACACGGAAGTTGTGGGGATTCACTTTTTAAATGGCGAATGCTCTCCTCGTCGCTATGCGACTGTGGTGCACCGCGACAAACTATTAAACACATCAGGGAGGAATGCAGCATCAGAGCATATGGAGGGACATATGAAGTCTTCTTGATGGCAACCCCAAAATGTATTGAGTACATACAAGATCTAGATATTTGTTTGTAGATTGGTTCATTGGTTATTTTTGTTCATTTGTAATAACGTATTTGTATGCCATACGCTAAATAAATAAATACTACATTTTAGATGATATTTTCATTTTTATTTAATTTATTAATCTTTAGAACGTTTTCCGAGTCATGTTTGATTTGTAATTAATTTTATTCATTTTATAAAGTTATCTTGTGCGGATCATTATTTTGGAGCCTATTTGAGGCCATTTCCATTTCTATTTATTTCTGTTCTTTTTAGTTAGTTTGGATCGTTTCTTTCCTGTAATAAATTCATCTTACCCCTTATATGTATTTCTCATTCGACAAATCTCCATTATTCCTGTCATTATACTTAGATATAAGTTTGAACTTCGGCTTTATTTCTACCCACGACAACCTAACCTACTCTCTACCCACTTGAGCCAACACCTTCTAGATAAGGCCTAACAACAGCGTGGTGACATCACGCTAAGGAGGCGATAGCAATGGAGAGAAACGCGGAACATGGTTAAACACAGACATGATTTTAATATTTTTTGCCAGTGGAATAATTTATTTACTAACAAATAGCGTTTAAATTTTAAACTATACTGAATTATACTGTCGTTATTACCGTATTTTAGTGACTCTGCCATTAAAGATAAACAGTAAACAGTTGTAAAACACGACAGCATCTTGCAATGTTAACTTACTTAGGCCGAATTGCTAACAGCACAACAGGATGTTACAAATATATTTCAATTTAAATAGGCACTACATGATCTTAAAAGAAAACTAGCACGTATAATATTAGCATAGGCCTAACATCTAAGCCGATGTAGCATCACTGGCAGTATTTACACATGATCCTTCAATGTTTCCTCCCTTGAAGTTCATGTATGGTTTAATGAGAATTTCACTTACCATCGATGTTACTAATTTGTCATTCTGTTCGAAACCTTGAACTTTGTTTTATGTATTCCAGAAAGTATGTAAGTTTCTGTCCTAATATTGGACTATCATTCAGACCGGAGCCTACTCTTTTAAAAGTATTGACATGTGGCAAAATTAAATTGCTACTATGTCTCATAAATTTGTAAAAATCGCACGGGGCAACAGCCCTGAAGGGCTTGGCCTTGGCCCCGCTCAGCCCGAAGGCCTGCATATTACGAGGTGTCTTGTGCTCGCCAGGACGAATCCTCTCGGCCGTTATTCTTGGCTTTCTAGACCAGGGCCGCTATCTCACCGTACGATAGCTCGCAAATGTAATCACGTAGGCTGAGTGGACCTCGAACCAGCCCTGACTTGGCCGGAAATCGAACTTGCGTCCTCCGGGTAAGAGGCAGGCATTATATCCCTTCACCACGGGGTCGGCCGTAAATTTGTAAACATGAGGAGATATCAGGCAGAAGGTTGAACAAATAACAAGAAAATCATACACATACTCCTTTATGAACTAAGAAATGTTTTAACTGCGACTGTTAAATTAGCTGTGGGGACATCATCCTCGGTGTTCAGTTCACCAACTAGGACTCGAATTAACTTATTTCTTGAATCTTTCTACAGATTGTTACACTCATTCCTTGTAATGCAGCTATGATGTTTTGTAACTAAAGAATATACCGCATTTGTATTAGTAATTTTGTTCACATATATATTAGAAATATTTTATACTTTAATAAAACCCATTTAGAATAAAGGCCATGTCCTATTAGATGATTACATATGCTATGCAGTATGGTTGCCTTGATGTATCGACGTACAGAAAAATTACTTACGTTCCATTCATCAGAGTACAACAACCATCAGGTAACAACATGTTTATTGTACTTTTCAGCTGTGTAAGATTGTTAATTGAAATTCTGTGTACGGTATGAGATATGTACTATCTTCAATGGCTCTGTTTATTGCTCCTCTTTCTATTCTCCTTTTTTGCCTGGTTCTTCTCTTCACCTGCCAGAATGTGACGATAAATGTGATGGGCAGTTGGAAAATACATAAGGCACTGCAGTCTCTGACAGTCATGGTCTTGGAAGAGGAGTAGTTAAAAGTTTTTCCTGAGGATCAGTACCAGTTATTTCCCATAAAATATCACCGACTTAGAAATGTCTGTGGCGTACCTGTAAAATAATGTATCACCGTGAGCGAAATTTATGCATTTACAGAGTGAATCGGCCTACACCAGCAGCTCTTGTAGGTGGTATGTTCTAATGCGTATAATAATAATAATCATAATAATAATAATAATAATAATAATAATAATAATAATAATAATAATAATAATAATAATAATACCGTTGAAATAATGTATTCCATGATTGTGAGCTAACATAACCTTATATCATTGAAGAGTAAATATGAATACATATCACCAGCTGTTGCGTATAGTTAAATAGGGCCTACGTCATAGGCCTATGCTCATTATGATTGTGTGAGAATGTAAGAATAATAGTTACTCACCACCGAGTTATTTGTAAATCTGTAGTCTTGTCTTGGAATTGCACGTAAACATATCTGCCGCATAACCTCGTCTTTCGGAAACTTAATGCATGCACTTCGTTATCGCTGTCGGAATTCTCCTTACAGTTGAGTACCCAACACATCAGTACCATTACGTACAACGGTATTAGCAATTGGCACCATTAAACGAATTAAAACTCTTCTAATTTCAGCGTTACATGGCCAAACTCATTGCTGTGTTATTACTGAAAAGATTCAAGCTTGCCTGCCGATGCTGACGTCACAGTATATTCCCAGAACGGTTGTGAGGCCTTATATCTAGGTGGTGTTGCTTGAGCTTAGTCGATTGTTTCAGACAGGAAATGGAAGCATCGTCCTAGGTGGTCTTTACCCCATTGGTACGGTACACTATCCCATCCTCGCCATACAAACTATCTATGTTGTTGCGTCGTAAAGCATAATTTAATAAATGGAATGAAACCAAAGAGTCCTTTTTCAGTCCATAATAATTTTTGGGGAACTCTGAAAATACAAGAAAAATTATGAACCAATAGTAAAACACATAGCGCATTTATGTCATATTCATCAGGAGAGAAAAATTGTAGATTATTACATGTTATTCAATGTGTTAAAATACACTGACTGACAGAGCAAATGCAACACCAAGAAGGAGTGGTCAGAACTTTATGCCAATTGCAGGGTAAACTGACGTCACTGAGGTATGCTCATGATGTGAAATGCGCCGCTGTGCTGCGCACGTAGCGAACGATAAATGGGACACGGCGTTGGCGAATGGCCCACTTCGTACCGTGATTTCTCAGCCGACAGTCATTGTAGAACGTGTTGTCGTGTGCCACAGGACACGTGTATAGCTAAGAATGCCAGGCCGCCGTCAACGGAGGCATTTCCAGCAGACAGACGACTTTACGAGGGGTATGGTGATCGGGCTGAGAAGGGCAGGTTGGTCGCTTCGTCAAATCGCAGCCGATACCCATAGGGATGTGTCCACGGTGCAGCGCCTGTGGCGAAGATGGTTGGCGCAGGGACATGTGGCACGTGGCACGAGCGAGGGGTCCAGGCGCAGCCCGAGTGACGTCAGCACGCGAGGATCGGCGCATCCGCCGCCAAGCGGTGACAGCCCCGCACGCCACGTCAACCGCCATTCTTCAGCATGTGCAAGACACCCTGGCTGTTCCAATATCGACCAGAACAATTTCCCGTCGATTGGTTGAAGGAGGCCTGCACTCCCGGCGTCCGCTCAGAAGACTACCATTGACTCCACAGCATAGACGTGCACGCCTGGCATGGTGCCGGGCTAGAGCGACTTGGATGAGGGAATGGCGGAACGTCGTGTTCTCCGATGAGTCACGCTTCTGTTCTGTCAGTGATAGTCACCGCAGACGAGTGTGGCGTCGGCGTGGAGAAAGGTCAAATCCGGCAGTAACTGTGGAGCGCCCTACCGCTAGACAACGCGGCATCATGGTTTGGGGCGCTATTGCGTATGATTCCACGTCACCTCTAGTGCGTATTCAAGGCACGTTAAATGCCCACCGCTACGTGCAGCATGTGCTGCGGCCGGTGGCACTCCCGTACCTTCAGGGGCTGCCCAATGCTCTGTTTCAGCAGGATAATGCCCGCCCACACACTGCTCGCATCTCCCAACAGGCTCTACGAGGTGTAGGTGTACAGATGCTTCCGTGGCCAGCGTACTCTCCGGATCTCTCACCAATCGAACACGTGTGGGATCTCATTGGACGCCGTTTGCAAACTCTGCCCCAGCCTCGTACGGACGACCAACTGTGGCAAATGGTTGACAAAGAATGGAGAACCATCCCTCAGGACACCATCCGCACTCTTATTGACTCTGTACCTCGACGTGTTTCTGCGTGCATCGCCGCTCGCGGTGGTCCTACATCCTACCGAGTCGATGCCGTGCGCATTGTGTAACCTGCATATCGGTTTGAAATAAACATCAATTATTCGTCCGTGCCGTCTCTGTTTTTTCCCCAACTTTCATCCCTTTCGAACCACTCCTCCTTGGTGTTGCATTGTCACTGTCAGTCAGTGTACTAAGAAACGTGTGGAGAGGGGGGGATACCCTAAATAAAAAACGAAAATTTTCATACCAGGAGGTAATTTGCAAGCTAAGATTATCAAACCTATCACCACGGCCAACTTGATGCGTCGCCATCGCTAGCGCAGTGAGGGAGGATCCATTCGGCCATGCTATCACTTAGGTACCAGACCACTGGGAGCGCTGCAGTAATCTTCGCTTCCAAGCTCTAACATGGACTTCTGTTATACGTTGGTGTTCTGTGATGTAGATTCCCAGGAGTGATCAGGTCTGTAGTTCACAAAAGACGCCAAAAAGTGTTTATTGTCGATCATTTATTAAGGCCTAGGAAGACGGCCTTAACCATCTGTAAACGTTAGATAGGTATTAACGTAATCTAAAATTTACTCTGTAATCGCATGGTGATGTTAGTTTATTGTCTAGATTAGAGGATGGCGAAGAATATCCAATTTTTCTATTATGAATCCTTGCCATTTAAAAAAATTAACTAGGAAAAAGAGATGGCACAATGTTAGACCGACCTAAGTACTTTCATTAAAATGAAAATCCACAGCCTGTTTCCAGTCATTCGATAGGGTCGGGAAATTAATGAATGAAGCCGCCATCTAGCGGTGAGGATAGGAATTGTGCCGGCTGCCGAAGCCTGTCGCACTCCCCTGGGGAAATGATTAATGAATAACAGATAAAATGAAAATATATTGTTGAGTGTTGCTGGAATGAAATATGACAGGAAGACCGGAGTACCCGGAGAGAAACCTGTCCCGCCTCCGTTTTGTCCAGCACAAGTCTCACACGGAGTGACCGGGATTTGAACCACGGAACTCAGCGGTGAGAGGCCGGCGCGTTGCCGTCTGAGCCACGGAGGCTCGGAAGCGTATTATGGGACATACATTGAACCAAACTAACATCACCATGCGATTACAAAGTATATTTTAGATTACGTTTACACTTATCTAACGTTTACAGACTTTGTTTTCCTCCGGCTGTTCGCTCATAGTGAGTGTTAAGAAGTTCGTGCTTCACATAAATATTATGAGGACAGCTTACGGACTTTCGTTACAGAATCGCGGGGGAAAGTAGTAATGGTCACCTGTTAGGTGAACTTCATTATTGCTAACCTTCTTTGATTTCAACATTATGTCTTCCAAGTGCTCTACGTTGAGTGATTTTCTACCTTATCATACTTGGGAACATTATAAAACTTCATGCGAGCTTAAGCCTCTCAGAATAGAGTGTTATAATGAATCAGAATATGTATTTAGTCTGTTCGAGCTTTTAAAAGCTTTAAAGAACTTTGTGTGTGCCCAAACCTTATCCCGTTTCTGTACAGGGTCGGGTATGAAGTGAGATGGATCTTCGTAGCGAGCTTTTACGGCCGGATGCCCTTCCTGGCCTCATCTTCATCAGAGGAGTTAATGAGATGAAAGGAATGGTGTGATATATGAAGGTAGGAAGGGAGAGGGTGACACTCACGTCTGTACATGGAATACTCCTGTCGAATCGCAGTAAGGAGTCTGTTCACCGACGGACAAAGCACCATGAACAGCGTCACTTGTCCTCACTAAATACAAACACTGCAGAGAAATTTGGAATTGAATCCAGGCTTTCGGCACACAATCCAGCGATCTGAAATTTTTTACCACATCCTCTCCTATCCTACCGGGCAACATTTTTATGGTGAAAATTCTTTCGACCAACGTGTCTCGAACCGGCTAACAACAATGTCAGACCATAGAGACGCCTTAACAATCATTGCTATCAGGCGGGAATTTAAAGATCGTTCTATATTTGTAGAATTAAGTACTCATACATGGCTGTGTGAGATGTCACTCTCACTTCCTAGAGTGTGATTACAATCTCATGGCACAAACCGGCGTGAAGCCATGAGCTTGGAGGGGAAAAGAGGGAAACGAAAGTAGTAGACGGGGTAACTACTACTGTGCTACTGGGAAAGAAATAAAGCCCTGTCACACGCGGTTGTCCCCAGATGACCTGCTGACAGCAGGAGAAGAGCGAACCAGGAGTAGATATGAACCATTTCGTAGCAACTAGCGAAGTGAACGTTCCTCTCCCCTAACTCATGCTGCCAATCATGGACTCGTCATTTAATGTGCAACTGAAGAATAGCAATCGCTCTCTACCTCTTGGTTCGTGTTCTCACTTCTCGTTTTCCTCTTCCGTTCCCACCCCCTCACACTCCATCGTTCTTTCTCCACTACTAACTCAAGTTTCATCTTACTTAGTAATGCCTTCTTTAATTAGGAGTTAGGATATATTAATAACTAGCAAATGTACCCGAGCCTCGCTACGGTATTCTAATAATTCTATTGGCTTTACGTCCCACTAACTACTTTTACGGTTTTCGGAGATGTCGAGGTGCCGGAATTTAGTCCCGCAGGAGGTATTTTACGTGCCAGTAAATCTACGCTACGGTATTCTAAATTGTATACGGATATCAAGTAAATTACTGTACATGAAGTGAATAAGATTTTTATAAATTGCATGTCTCTTAGCGTTATCCAGAAACAGCAGGGGGAGGTTCCCATACCTTGTTTCCAATGTAAAGTGCGAGTTGCGGAGTTGTGATGATAACGGCAAGATCACTTGCCTACTACCATTCACAATCGAGTAAGTAAATTTTCATTATAATGGGAGGCCCCATTACCTAATGCGCAGCCACAGTCCATTTTGGGGAGTTTTCGTTACAATGGCAGGCGACCTTTCCTACTTCCAGACAGGAGTTGTTATTATAATAGCAGGCGCCTTCCCAATTGTCAGGCAAAATTAAGTTGTGTTGTTATCATTATAATGACAGGCCCCTTTTCTTAATGACGGTCACGTCGAGTTGGTGAGTTTGCATTATAATAGCAAGGCCACTATGCCTAATGCCAGTCACATTTTAGATGGGTAAAATTGTTTGTAATAGCGGGCACACATGCCTACTCCTAACACAATCGGTTAGGGGATTTTTGAACAAAATTGCATGCTCCATTGACTTCTGCCAAGTCAAATCGAGAAGGGAATTATTAACTACAGTGGTAGTCCTTCCTTACTAACTCTAGTAACAAAGAAGTTGGAGAAGGATCGCATTCCTACTGCCAGTCAAAGTCGACGTGAGAATAATGATTACAATAGCAGCCACCCTCATACTGAGAGTCACTAGCGATGTCAAATGTTAATTATAATCGCAAACACACCATTTCCACATCACTACAAATCGACTTCAATTAATATACAGTATATAGATTGACACACGAAGAATATGCATGTTTACAATATTGTAAACCTTCATTTACTCATTAACTGCTGCTAAACAATGCGTCATATCAACAAAAGGATTGTACCATAAGACGCCTCATTTAGCAGTCGAAATGGCTCGATTTAAGATATTTTCTCCTGTCTCATCTATTTCTGGGTAAAATTGAGTTACACACGTTGAATAGGGTGGAATTTGGGTAAGGTTTTCTCACAGTGCATTACTCTCGGGTACTAATACGACTGCTACAGACATAGAATTTGGCTCACGTATGAATACCGGGTGGGTTGATGTTCGTGCAGGATTAGATTGTTCTATATTTCGTATAAGTGATTCGAACTACGAATTATGCGTATATAAAGAGCAAAGTGTAGGTATAATCGAGAAAAAGATACAAATCTAACATATAAAGAATAGAGATACGACGAAACGTCATAGGACCAAAGTTGTAGATCACTCCAAATTGAATGGAGATTGTGCCATCCGTTTTGTGATACGACTTACCGTTTAGCCAACAAATACCTCAAGAAGAACGTCTGCACAGTCATTAAAATTTGGTCCATACTTCGATATTTTTCGTGGGTAAAAAGTGAAAAATTGAACATCTTGGAAATTTTCCGTCGGTTACAGGCTAAAAGGTATAATTTCACCAAATTTCAATTTTCTAGCTCGTGTGGCAGATTGTGTCGCCATCTTGATTTTGGGGAAAGGGGGACAAAATGAGGAAAGTCCTGAAAATTTTTAAGCCCATGAAACTTATAGCCTACGTTGTCGCTTTGGAAAAATTATACGACTGCGTTCTTAAGCTGAGCCCAACATTCCATACCCCCTTGAGGGAATTTTGAGAATTTTCTATTTTTCTAGGGATCCTGGGGTCATAAGCTTCTCCGGTTCCAAGTTTCAAATTTCTGAGATTTCTGGAAGTGCCTCATTAGTTCACGTCTATTTTTATTTTTATACCTTTATATAAATCGCTCCAGACCGACTTGCTTTTATATCGCGTCTTTTGAATTGTAATCAAGTTTTGATATTGTACGGTCGAGGGATAATCTTGGTACAGTTTCTTCAATCTCTTCAAGTTCTAAGTTTAAAGCTCGTCATTGTGCTGGTCTCTTCTAAATCTTAAATGCAGAAGAACACTTTATATTGTGTAAAATAACTAAATTTGATTTAAATGTTTGGAAATATTGAGTGAGCATATGAACTTAATTGGAATTTCTTAGCTCATTCCACTTCTTGCATTATCTCTTTTCTCAACCTGATTTATCGAAAGAAATGAAGAAAATTTAAAGGCTTTGTTTATCTCCTTTTATATATATCGTACAAGGAACGCCCGTACTTATCTACTTTGGAGAGCATTTATTTAAGCAAGGCGTGTGCGGTCCATGCTTGGAATGCGTACAGAGAGAGAGGTATTCGAAATCAACTTTTTACGTTGAACTACTTGTTTATTCATAAAAGAAGACAAGTTACATGTCACCTTTACTAGAGCCGGAGTTCGAAAAGAGGAGCGAATGTCTTTTGTGTTGTGGCAGGTGATGTCCCTCGCTGCAGGTACTCCTTCCCCACACCATAGGTCAGCTCTCTGTACCATGCGACTACGTAAATTCCCTCGACGACTACAACTTCTGGAAGTTCTGGCTGATCGCAGACGGTCTGGGAGTCTATGTTCCAAGGTTCACTCCTTCGGTACGATTGTGTACACTTGACTGATCATTGGTGCAGTTGAAATTAAACTGAATGGTTTGAATGGTTCCCATGAAGGGAGTAAAGAAATGTGGTTATACCGTGTAGAATGTTAATAGAATCTATCACGAACATTTCTTTACTGTAACTTCACTTATAAAAATAAAGAGATTATTTTGCGTTTTGAGTGTTAATGGGATCAAACAAGCCCTCAAAAACAAAATTCACTTGACACAGTTTCTAAGATTTTCAAAAGAATCATTTCACTTGGCACTGTTTAAAAAAATTAATTGCGCACAAGTAGTAGGGCAATGTATGTTCTAAAACAATGGGAGCTAAATCAGCATTTTCCCACGAGGTCACTGACGCCTGGCACCACGTGCTATTGTTTACAAACAAGACCACGTGCTTTTGTTTACAATCATAAGCACGTGTGAGGCGCGAAATTTGAATATGTGAACAACCCCAACCTCACAACTGACATCTTGACGGCTCTTAGCCACACATTGCTTGCTTTTAGCAGGTATGAGGCCCAGAATTTGAAAAAAGAGGACGACTCTATCCTCACAGCTGTTATCTTGACGGGACTTAGCCACACACCACGTGCTTTTGACAAGTGTGAGGTACGGAATTTTGAAAAAGAGAACGACGCTAACCTCGCAGCTGTCATCTTAAAGGGACTTAGCCACACACCACGTGCTTTTGACAAGTGTGAGGCGCGGAATTTTGAAAAAGAGAACGACGCTAACCTCACAGCTATCATCTTGACAGGTTTCTAAACCGAAGATTTGAACGTTGTCCAATCAGCTAATGCAATGAACAATAAGGTATATCTATTTTTAAGGTTTTCGAACAAACGAAATATAATTTTGTTACTGATAAAATTGAAGAGCTATCTGATGTCGATCTGCCAGTCTAGTTTGCAAAGAATAACGTATGTGAGGATCAGACCAAATAGTTTAATTAATTAAAAACAATAACGTCTGTCACCCCGTTTTTCTGCAGATATACTTACGTTAAGTTATCAAACTGGTAAGCATTGGGTAGAGTTATCCTCTTGTTCTTTTCACCTCCTGGTAAGATGTGTCGCATAAGTTTTACAATGTTTTACTCACCTTTTATATTTTATTTTTTACCCTTTTCATTAGATAAAAGAAGAGGAGGGAGCGATAGATGAAATATGAGGTGCGGTAAGGAGAAGGAGATACTTTTTTCTTTTACTCATTCATAACAGGTTTCACCATATACAAGGTGTACAACTTTGCTTCCGCCGTTTTGTCCCCAACATTGGGGGCTTTAATAAAACAGATTACTTACACATGTATCATTCAAAGTAGTGTTCATCGCTGGCCACGACTTTCTCCCATCTTTCGGGCAGTGTTCGAATCCCGTGTCGAAACAATTGTACATCTTTTGAAGCGATCCACGAATCGATCCAATTTGTGACATCTTCATATGATCGGAAGTTTCGGTCAGCCAGGCCATGCGCCATTGATCGAAACAGGTGATAATCAGAGGGAGCAATCTCTGGAGAATACGGCGGGTGGGGTAGGACGTCCAATTTTAACATTCCCAGGTATGTTTTTACCTCTTTTGCAACGTGGGGTAGCGTTGTCGTGTTGCAAATCACTTTATCGTGCCTCTCGCTGTATTGCGACCGTTTGTCTTTCAATGCTCTGCTCAAACGCATTATTTGCGTTCGATAACGAGCACCTGTGGTTGTTTCACCGGGTTTTAACACCTCATAGTACACGACGCCGAGCTGGTCCCACCAAATGCATAGCATGATCTTGGAGCCGTGAATATTCGGTTTTGCCGTCGACGTCGAAGCATGGCAGGGATATCCCCATGATTTCTTGCGTTTAGGGTTCTCGTAATGAACCCATGTTTCGTCCCCGTTCAACTTCTCTTGGTTTCAACTCATACGGGACCCAAGTTCCATCTTTCTGAATCATGCCCATGGTCTTGAGACGTTTTGAAATGGCTTGCTGTATCACTATCACTGATCGTGCCAATTCTTCTTGAGTTTGACGCGAGTCTTCACACAGCAATTTCTCCAATTCTGTATCTTCGAAAACTTTCTCTCTTCCACCACTATGCCGGTCTTTGACGTTAACATCACCGTTCATGAAGCGTTGAAACCACTCACGACACGTACTTCCACTAATAGCGCCCTCACCATACGTACGTGAGAGCATTCAATGAGACTCAGCCGCTGTTTTCTTCATATTGAAACAAAACAGTAACACCTCCCGCAAATGCCGAGAATTTGGCTCGTACACTGCCATGCTCAATCGAGAACAACTTTATGATGCAGACACACATCGACTAAGTTTGAATGGGGTTATGTTGACCGAGGTCCAAGCTAACTGCCTGACGTCTGCGATCTGTTTCGTTCGACCGCTACGTACCGTTGTCGTGTAACGTGCTACTACCATAATCTCTCCATCGACGTTCTACGAGTTTCTGCAAACTTCATCGCATGTACATCTCCACATACTCTACAATTTTATGTTTCTACAAGACTATATGCTATTATTATTATCTGCTCTGGTTATCAATACTTCTTCCTATCATCGGAATTACGTTACTTTTTGCTCACCTGTCGTTACCCTCCGACATTTCTCGACACACTGACTGCTGTCTTTCTGTCTGCCTCGCACCTACTACGTCATCTGCCACGTCACATGATCTTTCTCGAATGAACTGGTCTTCGCTTCCGGGCGTGTATATATTGGACTGCTTGGCCCGTCTTGGGCAGACTGGCATCATCTTCTGTAAATAGTGTGTGTGTGTGTGTGTGTGTGTGTGTGTGTGTGTGTGTGTGTGTGTGTGTGTGTGTGTGTGTGTGTGTGTGTGTGTGTGTGTGTGTGTAGGGGCTACGGACCTCGTACGGCTTGCCGTGTGCTGCGCCATTTTCTTCCCTACCAGCTGATGGAGTTATTCTGAAAGGACTTTGGTGAGCTAAACATATCATTTACTAAACTTGTTTTGGAAACTTTAACTCGGCCTGTTCGGCATTTTGAGTGATGGCATGCTATGAAAACTTTCAAGGCCTTGTTTCGGGTCTAACTTGTTGCCACCTTCAAACTGATTAAGATTAATTGATTTTTAGTGCTGAATACTTGGTGATGTGGACTGAGCCTAAACATCGTCAAACAGAACTTTCTCAAACTTAGACGATTCTGGAAAACATCTATTGGCAGATCAAACATTCTCCAGCATTACGCAGTCGGAGTTTCCTTTCTTTTCATCCTCACTCATCCTTATTGTACTGATCCTCCTTTTTACCCTACCCTTTTCTCTTTTATTAGGTGTATATGCTTTTTATATTAGGGCGCCCGGGAGGCGTATTCGGTTTTTTTTAGTGTGGCCAAATATTTCTTGATCTTCATGGTAAAAGTGTACTTGTTCCCTCCAAATTTGATTAGATAATAATATTAATAATTAACATTTGCGGTGATTGTGTGTGTGATACCTCTCTTTTCGAAAAAAAAAATAATAATTGAGGAAACTGGTTTTGTGATCTAGTTCCATTATATGGTCGAGACTCACGCTAACACAGTGTTCTATGTAACGATTTTTGTAATTTTGTCCAAACTTATCTGTGGGTTAGTCCCCTTTCGAAAACTTTTCCTCTAAACGGGGACCCGAGCTATTTTGCCTTTGTAATCAATGTCTGGGATTTTTGCTCGGACTATGTCTTCTTGGTTAACAAGGTGTATATTGTGATAAACTTTTTTCACCAATTTTATTGACCAAAAAAAGAGTTGTTCTTTCAAAAGGTTTAGAAACTCTACTTAAGAAATTATATCATCTGAGATGATTATCTGTATAACTTTGGAAAAACTGTTAAAGCACGGACCTTGCATGGCAGTTACTTTTTAATCTCTTATATATATATAGGTCAATTTAATTCTGTAGGTTTAGCTTAATTATCCCTTTGCTACTATTTCTAAAATGTCCAGGGTATATTTGAGGATCTATTTTCTCCAAAAATGTTAGTGTGTACTGTATTCTCTTTTAAAGCTGCTGTTCCAATACATTTGGTCATCTATTTTTTTTTGAAAGGTGGTGTTCTCTTTTGATGTTTGGTATCTACCACGGTAAACCTCTCCTACTATCCCCCCCCCCCAGTACTGCTTCCGCTCACTCTGCTTTTTTCTTGTTTGATGTGATCGACTCCTCGGTGCAGTGTTGCCTATGCACAGACATCGTTTGGTAGTTTTTTTCTTACAACCGGGATGGAAAGAATTAGTTTTGGAGAAAGCTCTCAAGATATCTTAACTATATTGCACATACGTCACAGTCGTCATCCATCGGCAAACGGCGGAAGCAAAGTTTTACACCTTGTAATAATACAAAAATCATAATTAGATGGATAAAGGAAGAGGAATAGATGTGTGATGTTGATTCATCATCATCATGTATTAGTGTTTCTTGAATATTGCAAACAAATATTATTTTTACTACTTGTGATTTTAAATAAATATAGAAATTTTATAATTTTTTGAAAATGTTTTACATATTCTTTATTTTTCGAAAATAAACATAATGTTACATATTGAATATATGAATGAGATTAGGAATTTAAAAATAATTGAAAAACACTTCGTAATTTTTGTATATTGTAAACATATATAATTAATATAGAAATGATAAAAATTCGAATTTCATTTTTAGATAATGCAGGTGAATCTAAAAAACATCTAGATAATATATATTTTACACAATTTTACATCTCGAATATAGAAATAAATATATAATTTTAAAATGAATGTTGATGCAATAATCCTTTTGTATTTACTTCTATTTTCAATATGTTTAGATAATCTTCCTTTTTTACATATAATAATTATATTTACAATAATGAAAGTATCACGAATATTACTTACATAAAACAAATCATGGCATAACAAACAGCCATATGTTTTTGTACCCCAATGGTACACTCGTAAAGGAATCACTATCCCACTGACGTTTATTATCAAATGGAATTAATGAACATTTATTGTGCTCAATAGTAAAACATGTGTGCGTGAAAGTATTCTCAGCTGCTTACAAAAGCAACTTTTTTAGATGCTAGTACATTACGATAGTGTTGAACATTCAAATGGCTACCTACACTTGAAGGTACGTCGTTTTCCTTTTTCACAGTTTGTGAATTTTCTGTCTCATATTCATACATTTTTGGTGCTAAACGAATAAACTCAGTCATAATATTCATACTACATTCATCTTTCATAAGACCAATGACTTTCTTATGATGTGGCTTAATGTCAAATTGATTGCATGGTGAAAAAGAAGCAGTGTCGAAGTATTCAAAATGGTTACGCATTACATTGTAGACGTTCGTACTCCGAATATGATAAATAAAACTATCTGTATCCATATACGAAAGTATAATATCTGTAAACTGCTGATTTGCAAATCCATAATGAAAATCATACATTTTTAGTTTTGAGAAATCTAGTATGACCATTCCCAAATAAATTGGCTTTGCATAATCAATCTCAGTGTTTTCATTTCAACAGTAATAAGGTCACGATCAATGGCATGATAGGTCACAAAATTCTGGTTCGAGATGTACTTGCGTGCCCCATACCGTCCTTCCCATTCATTAATTAAGTGTACATCTTCCTTTGGAGGATTGCTAGTGTTGGGATTACTAGAACTATTTAACTTGTCTGCCAACAAACTGGTTACGTCAAAATCTGTATTTGCGAGTACAGAATTAATAATTCCGTTTCCTGTCGTAAGTTCAGTGACATTTGTTTCAGGGTGGGATGAGTGTTCTTTAACTTGAATTTGATCCGTAGATTGTTCCAGACCTATAGTTTCGAAATGAGCTGGTTGTGGATCTATTTCTGGTCCGTTCACATCGACTGAGTTACCCTGGTAATGTGTTACAAGGCTATTCGGTAGGGGATGTATCTCCGCTTGCGTTGTGATGACCTGAACTTCGTTTAGTATATGTTGTTTATAACCCGGCCTCGTATGTTCATGTTGTGACTCTAGACCTATGATCTGTTATGATTCCAGCTTGTCGCTCCTGCCTGAGTTTACAACTGTGTCGCTCGCGAGAGATGGGGCAGTAGAGTTTCCTGCAACTACTTGACTCATCAGCCTAGGTCCTGTTTCATCGGTCGAAGTTGTTCCTCGCCTTGCCGGGCAGACTTGTGGGAGTTGGTCACTACCACTACAATAATAGCATGTTTTGGGTTGTCCTTCATAAAGTACCTGAGCTGTATATCCGTCAATTGTCACTATTGTCGGGATAGCACTTTGTAATTCGATACGCGTAGCTCTAATTCCACCAAATACATTAAATATGTATGTAGAAGACCATTTTCACTACGTATTTCCCTAATTTCCCCATAATTACTTAAATAAGTTGCCACGTGTTCATTGACCATTTCAATAGGAAGATTCATTATACGTACTAGTTTCGTGTCCATATCAGCACGTGTTATAATTACTACAGAAAATGAACCTTTGAATTTCCTTACCTGAGAATTTCCTACTGTAAAAGTCAGAATGCGCTCCATCAGAAGTTCGCTGATTAATTTTATGTACACTGCTGTTTCCAAATTGTCCAATTGTATTGCTTCCACTTGATCAACATTTAATTTTAAAACTGCTTCAATCCACTCATGAATCTCTGCCGGTCCGGGTTTGTTTAGTTTATCAGGAAATGCACATATTACTGTACTTTTCCTAATATTGAAGCTTGCCATTTTCTTTCACTTTGTACTAATACCACTCGGAACACTCTACCTCACAGCACACAACAGAACAGCGCGTTCGATGTTTACGCTTGCACGTCTCACAGAGATGCCACTAGCCGGACCTAACCAATTCAACCAATTCAGACCAATGGTTTTGTCACTAACCGGACCTAACCTATCCAGTCGAATGATTTTGTCACTAGCAGGGCCGGATAAATTATAATTATAAAAACATTTTAAATGGCCCGGTCCAGGGGAAAGGATGCGTGATTATTATTGTAAAATTTGACCACTGTAAGGTATAGATTGCGCTGATGTCAGTCTTATAATTGATACGAGAGACATTAATGAAAGTAATTACAACATCTCTTTTACAGGAGAAATGAAAACGGCTGGGATTGTTCCATGGCTAGCCATATTCTTCTGAAAGTAACACTAATTGCCCAGGGTAGACGAATGCCGAAAAATTATTTCATACACACACACATAAACAATTTTAACGTACATAGGGAAGTAAGGAAGATTTATACCAAAATTTAGCATACAATATTGGAGAGCATCTAAAAAACATACAACGACAACAAATCTTCAAACTTACTCTTAAAATCATTAAAATTACTAATTGTGACATAGCAACCTCCGCAAGGAACAACATCTATGTTTAAGAATAGCTTGTTGATTACCATAGCAACGAAGAATTTATTTATGACCGTAGCAACCAACCACGAAGCAACTAACTACGAATCAATTAAACAGCGTGACCAAAGTTGGTACTAGGTAAGTTAAGTTGGTACCAGGAACTAATTACGTTACATCAGTTGGTACCATTTGCCAAGAACTTACTTACATACCCAATGACAAATAAACATTACACAGCGGTTCCTGCTCTGGCGAGGGTTATATTGAACCCGACAGGGGCATGATCGAAGGACCTTTGGTTGATATCGATCTCCGTAATTACGCACGCAATGCTATTAAAGGGAAAGAATGCTGAAAATGATTAATATTCATATCATTAATAGAGGTCATACCGAAACTAATTAATATTCATACCATTGAGAGAGATAAATTGTGTCTTTTAAAATTATTCTACGAGATTTCTTTGTCTGCGACTTATTGCGCAGTATTATCCTTTGTGTAGCGGGGGCCCCGCAGATGAAGCCAAGCCAACTTAGACCCGGGAGGGGTTATGAATGGGGATTCCCTGTGACATCACTCGAGAGAAGACATCCCTCCTCAAGACTCACAGAATGAGGGGAAACTAACTTTTTCGAAACGAAATATAGGAGCCATCTTGGACTCGGAATGGCCAACTTAATTACCTACGATCTAGAAAATTAATGAAACTCGAATTAGGGGGTCATCTCCCGATTTAAAAGGGATAAATGTCACCGGGACATTTATTTAGAGTGTTTAATGTCCTCTTCCGTGATAACTTTCAGAAGAAGAAAGAATACTGTGTGGTTTCTGCGTGGAAAAGTACTGGGCCATCTGTTTATTCTCACGACACCACCTCGAGAAAGGGAATTCACTACGCATGGAGGGGGAAGCAGAAGAGATTTTAATTAATTTAAAGAGATTCACCGAAGGATAATTGAGTGGTTATGTCTCAATCGCACCAACTAGATACTGGTCACCGATTACCCGGACTATTTTACCTCGAGTACGCCGGGAATAGGCGCTACGCAAATTAGTGGAAGGGGTAGTGCTCCCTTGTAAAAACTACTGCAGGAAGGGACGAGCGTCAGTCGGGGTTGGTGGCTTATCGACGGCGAAGCTATGCTCGGTTAAGCCCTCGTGAGTTCTTTGTTCAAGTAAAGTTAACTCCTATTTTAAGTGAAATAATACAATTCGCATAAACAGTGTATAGTTTTGATCTCTGTGACGCCAGTGTTAACTTTTTAGAAAACTGTGATGTGAAAAGTCATATTATTATCATTACTATAATATAATAGTCTTACGTAGTCGCGTATGAGATCGTGACCGGACGTTCACATTGAACGCTGTTAACCGGAGTGTGAATTAAACAGTGACGTTGTGTGTGTACAGGATTAAGTGCCAGTGGTTCTACCAGCATCGAACAATGGATCTTCAACTTCAAGATGGAATGGAAAATGATGTAATCACCGTGGTGCCCATGGAGGAGGAGTAAGCCCAGGATGGATCCCCTGAGCTGACGAAGGCGTCATCATGTGATAGAGATGAGTACAAAGTTCTAATATCTGGCATGCATAGAAGGGATGGGAATATTTATTGTAAACTGACGCTATAACAGATTAAAGATGTAGTCCTATTGAAATAGAGCGCCGGAATGGGCGCGTAGTTATTAATTCTTAGTTTAGGGAACCGGCAACAGGTCTGAGTAATTGAGTGTAAATAATTTTGGGATATAATACTCTAGCTTTGCATGGGATAGAGATTCATTCGTTTATTTCCTTCTTGGGAGATTCTGTTTGTTTATTTGCGTCAGAAGACCAGGAATAATTAGTTTATGGGAGTGCTGTGAGAGTAGTTATTAGAGTATTCATTAATTTGATAAGTGTATGGTATGTAAGACGGTAAGCACTACAGTACGTAAGGCATGCAGCTACGAGACTCAGCGGCCGAACTGACAGCCACAACGAAAACTCCACCCTTTGAAATACTTAGATAGGGAGTGATAAGATTAAATTGATTATGTGATTACATTTACCAGGAAGTGATCATCACAGTGACGTTGTGTGTGTACAGGATTAAGTGCCAGTGGTTCTACCAGCATCGAACGTGTGTCAAATATCGGTTCGTGTGAATATTAATTAATTAATGAATGTATTGCCGTGTGATGATAAAGTAGCCATGTGCCGACCATCGATTAATTAGCAATCAGTAATCAGATGTTAATTGGCGCGCGAGTGCTTAATTGTGTTGTAATTGCTGCATAGATTCCGCACGATGACCATGTATAAGTAAGGTCGCGGGTAAGCTATGTAGGACGGCAATAATAATAATAATAATAATAATAATAATAATAATAATAATAATAATAATAATAATAATAATAATAATAATAATAATAACAATCGGGCAAAGATTACCATTATGATACGGGAGTCGCGTTGTAGAAATGACATGATACTGTTGGGTAAATATGTGTTTAATTCAAAGTGATTTGCGCGAGTCTTCTAAGACCGGAGCTTATTGGAGATGTACCTCCGAATGATATGTTACTGTTCCCTTTTGAAAGGAAATGTCACGCCTGTATGTGGGTGTGGACCCTTAGGGCGGTCAACAACCGTCTGGCCTTGGCCCAGTGTGTTTCTTTTTTGTTTGAATGTCCCGGAAGCGGAGGAAGGAGGGACTCGGCTGTTAAAGAGAAGTTGGTTTCTTTCAACGGCAAAAATAATGTGATTTACCTAACACAGCAGAGCAGTGTAATAATTAACAAGCGACCCGGCCGATAATGGTAATGTTTGCCAATGAATCGTTGGTAATTGTACGAGTATAATTAGATAGGGATTACAGGACCCTGCCTTCATCGCAAGAGGTTGTCAGTTCGATGCTCAACGTAGGCAATGGAGGCCTACAGTGTCAGAAGAAAGATCAAGTGCCTTTTATGTAATTTTCTTGCATATCATGTACCATTTATGTGTTTTTATGTCATGTGTGGTTGTACATAAGGTCAGTGGTGGTTCTGTCCATCAGCTTGGCGATGTCCAGGATAGCGAGGGTCGGGTTCGAACCCAGGTGTTGTATCATATGTGTGTATTTTATTTTACGTCATTTCATTGGAAATCTAGGACTTTATTAGAATAGGGATTGCTCAGACGTGTTGTCGGACGCATGTTAGTTTTACGTGTTAGCGATAATATAGCCTCAGTGTTATGATAAAATTACCATTCGCTATATGTCACGATACATCGCTTCGCGAATAAACGTACTCGTTTCTGTCACGTATAACGGACAGATATCCGTAAAACAAACTACAACAAACATTTGCAAAATTTTATGTAATTCATCAGTGTTATTTAGTGCGTCATTTCCCATCATCATTAAGGTTCAATAAACCGGTTTGTGAGTTAAATATTTTAATTCGAATGTGTTCTCATTTTTAGTTATATGCCCCGCTTCTCCTCCCCTGTACGCCTCTAAGCTTACTTTAGTTCAGCGCCTATTTATTTTGTACTTTTTGACCCGTGTGCGACCCTGTAGATTCCATGCCGGTGCCAGTTAGGTAGGGGGCGGGTGCAATATCAAGATTTACGCACATGGGAACTATACACCATTTATAACTGCTCTGCCTCACCGTCTGCACAAGATTCGTTTTAAGTCCAGAAATAACACTCAGATTATTACACAATGTCTAGAAATTTAACTTAACTTTACCAGACACTAACATAAAGGAGAAATACGTGAACTGTATCCTGTTTTTCAAAGCACACTGTATATTATTTCGTTTACTAATAAGGTTAACCTGGACGATGACGTCTGACCAATCAGATCGCGTACTATCCTCACGTGACATTTTCGTACCTTAATTTTGCCTTTTATCATGTTTGAAGTTATTATTTCTATATTCTGAGCACATTTTTGGATTCTGCATGAAATTTTTAATTAGATTAGCATTTTTCTTTTATTAAAACTCCGTTCACTACTGAAAAACATACATATCTTTTCAGGTGCAGGTGACTTGTAGTTTCTTGTAGAAATGGTGAACTAAATACACAACTGAAGAAAACGCTTCTCTTAGATTTCAAAAGTAGCCACCATCTTTGACTATCTCAACGTCATACAGCGGCGCCACATTACTCCGTTCTATGTGCATATTTTGTGCATCCGTTTTTAACATTAAAGAATTAGTAATTGTATTGTTTTATGCTGGAAGTGAATGTGTCTTTTCCCTATTTCATTTTCATCAACAACCAATCGCTTGGACTGAGCTGCCAAGTTGTTCCTCCAAATCCATAACAGTCCATAAGAGTGAAACGTCATCATATTGCTGAAAAGAAAGAAACGAAGATATGTCACCTGAAAGACATACTGGGCGTTGAGATCAAAATCAATCTAGCAACTGTGTCGCCCAGCGAAGTACTCGGAAAAGAAACAGATTGCTCCAAGAATGAATCCTAGAGGTAGAAGAAAGAAGGGAGTCTGAAGGTGGATCATGGTTATAGGCTGTGGACCTAACTTCAAACTAGTTTCCTCATACTCTCCCTCCAACAAATTCTGATGTTCAGTATCTGCAACCCACTTCAAGAAAAGTCCTGATTGTACCATTCTCTGGATTAAAGTATTGAAGTTGGTCAAGAACGGAGAATTTTTTGGTACTTGATAATGGGGAAAATTGAATGAAAATGGTTCTTTCATTAAATGCAAGAGCGGCTGGCCGTCCTTATGGCTGCTCTTGGACATCAACAAGTAGGTCGCCGAATCCTCGTCCATAAGTCGAGCCATCGACATGTCTCTCGAAATCGGATCATCAAAGTCGATCATCTCGACTAGTTGATCGTAAATTATACTGCTTCTTTGAATCAATCCCTTTGCCCCTGGATATGTAACAATGCGTATTTCAGAATTTGCGAGTTCTTCTAATGTGTTAATGTCGGGAAAATACTGGGGAATAGCTAGGTAACTTGTGAGAGAACCTTGGAAGGCATTCGTAACCACAAGACTGAAAAGAGTCAAGAGAAACAAAATTGCTCGCTCAAGGAATGTATGAGGTACAGTCTTCATTGCTCCGAAGACCATACATCGAAATACTTCAATAACTGCGTCGCTGAAATTATATTTGTGCGCAGATTTATGTAAACTGCAGCGTATTAGCTTCTGCACTAAAAACCAGCCCGTGACTACGACAGGATAACTCAATATTAGACATGCCCACACATTCATCCTGAAGGGTAGAAATAGATTACGATACTGAGGAATCCGTTTCGCTTTAGGCACTAAAAAACACAGGTTAACTTGACGATGTGGATAGGTATGGCGAATCCATTCCTCCATAGCCAGTTGAAAGTACCTAGAATTAGCAGCAATATCTGCTCGTCCATGAGCAACGCTGCCACTTGAACCAGTGACAACACTTCCATTGATGAAACCATAGCCATATGTATCGATTGGAGTAATTATTTTCAAGCTAGCATTTAAATACTTAGCCAATGCACTGACCATGTTAATTTCACAACCGATAAATTTGTTTACCTTCTCATCAGATTTTAGCACAACTCTTGGCTTATTTTCGAACACAGAAGCCCTTATTTGATAACCATGTAAGTTTAACAGTTTATTAGAAAAAATATTATGTAAGATGCTGGTATTTTGAATCGCTTCTGAAACATCTTCAATGAGGATTGTGTTATTTCCTGATTGAAATGGGTCGTATATTAACACACGAATATCTTCCATCGAGACATTTTGATTCATGACGTTAACACGCGGGTACAGAATTATCATGCCCAGTATTCCTTCTTTCCAACTTCTCTCAAACCATCCTCGCACGAGATCAGTGGCATTTTCAGAGACGTCTGTAAGTACAACAATAATTTTTGTGCTGGCGTGACACTTTATAGAATGACACAGAAACTTTGGCTCTTGTAGCGTAGTCTCGAATAAGAGGACCACATCCACTTTTTGGTGTTCAAACTGTTTCTCAGGCATATTATCGCCCACCAAAAAGGTCACTTCAGCTTCCTTCTTCCCCAGATCCTTCAGGAAACTTCCGATGCTCTGCTTTCGTTCCCCAACCACCCACACAACGCGATGCTGAGAGCTGAACTGTCTATGATACAACTCTTGCAGTCTTCTTGTCGATAAGGAATCGATCGGCACCTCCCAAGGCATCGAGAGTGACAGACAGAGTAGCCAGCAAGTCGAAGACATCGACATCACGAAGATAATTTTCCTGAAAGGAAAGTGAGTTGGATTTTAATTGTCGTTAAAGTTTAATGTACATCTGCATGAAGAAAGAGTACTGACTATCTGAAGAAGGAGAATGTCAGTTGAGAAAGGATACAGATCAAACATGGCGGGCTGAAAGTGAAAAAATACTTTAGGTCTTCGTCTCGGAATAAGTAGAGCTCAAGGGTTGGTCTAAGGAGAAGAGAAAATTCGATACAAGTAAATAGCACAGTCTTAACTCTCAGTAGCATTTATTAGAACTGGGAACGGAACAGTTGCTCCTATGATTGCAATAGGTAGTGCGAGTGCAGCGTCCCACCCGGTATTCTCCGGTAGTAAATTGTTGCTTAGAAACCAATCGGTGTTTTCGGTGGATGACCGAAGGGCGAGCGGAGGACGGAGGAACAGTACTTAATGTGTGCTTGCTTGCAGTTCCAGTAGTGCTGCGCAGCGGATGTGGTAGCGACGTAGTAAATACTGCTTTATAAGTATGAAGAAGGCGAATATATGAAATATATACATTTTCATGTATCGCTATTTTTAATAATAATTATATTATATTATATTATATTATATTATATTATATTATATTATATTATATTATATTATATTATATTATATTATATTATATTATATTATATTATATTATACTATTGTTCATCTCTGTGATGTAGTGGTTTGTGTGATCAGCTGCCATCCCTGGAGGCCCTGGTTCGATTCCCGGCTCTGCCACGAAATATGAAAAGTTGGCTGGAACGGGGTCCACTCAGCCTCGGGAGGTCAACTGAGCAGAGGGGGGTTCGATTCCTTCCTCAGCCGTGGTTTCCCACTTCTCCTCCAGGCAAATGCCGGGGTGGTACCTAACGTGAAGCCACGGCCGCTTCTTTTTTCTCTCTTCCTTGTCTATCCCTTCTCATCGTCCAATTACCCCGCCCCCCGCAAGGCCCCTGTTCAGCATAGCAAGTGAGGTCACCTGGGCGAGGTACTGGTCCTTCTCCCCAGCTTCATCCCCGACCAACGGGCGAGTTGACTGTGCGGTTAGGGGCGCACAGCTGTGAGCTTGCATCCGGGAGATAGTGGGTTCGAGTCCCACTGTTGGCAACCTTGAAGGTGATTTTCCCATTTTTACACCAGGCAAATGCTGGGGCTGTACCTTAATTAAGGCCACCGCCGCTTCCTTCTCACTCCCAGGCCTTCCCTATCCCATCGTCGCCATAAGACCTATCTGTGTCGGTGTGACGTAAAATAAACTGAAAAAAAAATCCCCGACCCAAAGTCTCGCGCTCCAGGACACTGCCCTTGAGGCGGTAGAGGTGGGGCCTAGAGGTCTGCACTATCTCTGATTTTTACCGGCGAGTACCGCTCGCCTCTCTGGCTCTCGGGAGTATGCGGCCGAGCGTCCTGTGCAGCCGGTTGCGGGCTACCGATCATCAGCGACTGGCCGAGTGCGCCAAGCGCTCGGTCGGTCGCCAGTAACCGGCGGACTCAGTGCTAGCCAGCCAGTGAGCTGCACTTCGCCGGACTCGAGATCATAGGCCACTACTTTACATTAACCCTCGCCTATTTCTTTTACACATGTCTTTCGTTTTTTACTATCAGTTCTATAACCTAAATATTTCAATTGTATATGTTACATTTGAAGTGTGTTAATATGTTGCAGACTATTGGATTTTCGTCTTTGAGGTAATCATGTATTCCAATAATATGTTATAAACTGTAATGTCTTCATATAGTATTTTGTTCCGTTCGCTAGATAAACGGGGACACAGTAAAAATGAAATGTTGTATGGCTTTTAGTGCCGGGAGTGTCCGAGGACATGTTCGGCTCACTAGGTGCAGGTCTTTTGATTTGACCCCCGTCGGCGACCTGCGCGTCGTGATGAGGATGAAATGATGATGAAGACAACCCATACACCCAGCCCCCGTGCCAGCGAAATTATCCAATGATGGTTAAAATTCCCGACCCTGCCGGGAATCGAACCCGGGGCCCCTGTGGCCAAAGGCCAGCACGGTAACCATTTAGCCATGGAGCCGGACGGGGACACAGTAATAGTGGGCTATGTGTAGCCTATCTCCAGACTCGGCCACATATACACTGTACTAATATCAAATGCAGGATCAAGAAGGAATGCAGGATTGTTTTTAAACAAATGCTCATCATTTTTCTTTTTACAAGCGTTAATTTATAAACAGTCCGCCTCTGTGGTGTAGTGGTTAGTGTGATTAGCTGCCATCCCCGGAAGCCCGGGTTCGATTCCCGGCTCTGCCACGAAATTTGAAAAGTGGTACGAGGGCTGGAACGGGGTCCACTCAGCCTCGGGAGGTCAACTGAGTAGAGGCGGGTTCGATTCCCACCTCAGCCATCCTGGAAGTGGTTTTCGTGGTTTCCCACTTCTCCTCCAGGCAAATGCCGGGATGGTACCTAACTTAAGGCCACGGACGCTTCCTTCCTCTTCCTTGTCTATCCCTTCCAATCTTCCCATCCCCACCAAGGCCCCTGTTCAGTATAGCAGGTGAGGCCGCCTGGGCGAGGTACTGATCATTCTCCCCAGTTGTATCCCCCGATCCGATGTCTGAAGCTCCAGGACACTGCCCTTGAGGCGGTAGAGGTGGGATCCCTCGCTAAGTCCGAGGGGAAAGCCAACCCTGGACAATAAATAGATTAAGAAAGAAAGAAAGAATTTATAAACAAAATATGACCTGTAAATAAAATTACATGTGAATCATAACTATAAAATTCGTTTTTCGTCATTGGTGCTGCCTGATGCACAGGAGTCATTTGTGTTCCTGGAGCTACTACTACAGCTGGCGGTTTACACTTCTTCCTGTGAAGTAAATGAAAGCGGAATCATACATTTATAGAGTTTGAGGAATGTTTCCTTTCTTGTGATTACGTGGTATGTTCAGAATACTTAAGAAATTGTGATAGATCAATAAGAGATCATCCACCTCGTCTGATTCCAAGTACGATCTTTTGCTGGACAGCAGGTGACCGGCCTGGCTAAAATTTCTCTCGCTGGCAGCACTAGTGGCAGGAAAGCAGAGAACTCTTCTGGCTACTACCGACAGCCTTGGAAATAACTCCGCATGCGTTTTCCACCACTTCAAAATGTGTCCTTCGGCACAGCTACAGTCGGATTTGGAGAGCGAAAGGTACCTGTCGAGATCATTAGTAGAATTTGTGTGTCCATCTTCGTCGTCCTCATCCGAACTCCAGTCCAACTTGGACTTTTTCATGGGAAGAACTTGGTCACTGTTTGCTTGAATGAGTTCTAAAAATGAACAAAAACATTCGTAATGCATTCCTGTCACCTTTAAATATGTATAAAACTTAGTTAGGATTACTGGTTACTAAAAAGATATATTTCCAGTGAATTCCTATATATATATCGCAAAAATTACATCATAGCACACTGTAGAATTTTTTGGCTGCGAAACCCTTCCCAAATATTGTACATTTTAGACGGCATAATTGTTGATCTAACGAAAGGTGGAAGATTAGACAAACAAACATTCGTTTAATCTGTTTCAGTGATTCGACCTTACCATTTACAGGCAGTTCCGAGCACAATTGTCGAATTTCAGCATGCGCGACTTGCTTTTCTGCTATGACTTTCTTCAAATGACGTCGTGATGGCCATAGAACCATGGCAACGTAATGGATAGCCTCCAATTTGCACTTCTCTCTGATGAAGTATGCTGCTCTCGTTTTTATTTTCGTCATGCACTGAAAAGGATAAACAATATTTACATAATTAAATTCCGATAATTCAACAGGTACATAAACGATCGTAACTTATAAAAATATTTCTTACTTCGTTGTCACTCTCTTCTGGTTCACAGTGATATAACGGACGCGTGTACCAAGGCAGCACACGTTCCAGCGTTGTTACTTTTTCACTTTCCAAATCCAAACTCGCTTCTTTAAAGGGGGTTAGAAAAGCAATAACTTCGCGTACGCACTCTTCAAGGAAAGTTCCTAAGAGTTTTGATTCTAGTAGATCTCGAGTATGGTCAATTTGACTTATGATGGAATTGAGCATTAACAGTATACTGTTCCACCGCGTTACAGCTTCTTGCTTCACAGAGTGCTGCAGACGCCCCGTGTGACCCGATCTCTTCAAATAGCCTACTATAGCTCTTCTTGACACCAAACACGACAGGATTTCAGGAGCTTCGTCTTCTAAAAACGTCTCTTGAAATGTGTGACGAAGCGGAGTCATCAGCAGTGATCAAAGCAAGGCAAATGGTCGTAAGGTTCAAGTGCCTTCTTCATATTAGCTCCTTGGTCGGTGACAAAGTAACATTTTGTGAGATCATTCTTGTTAATTGGTAACTCAAACAACCGCTCTTCGATTTCGTGCCGAATGTTCTCTCCTGTCTTAGGTATGTCCGCAAACTCAGTTGTTAGCAAAACAAGCGTTTCTAGCTGCCACTCATCGTTAACATAATGCGATGTCACAGTCAAAAAATTTCTCTTCTTGTAGTTATCAGACCACAGATCAGCATCTAAAGCGCACATTTTGTTCTTTAGGGCACATATTAGCTTGGACACCATTGTCGCCCGTATTTTGTCGGCCTTTTCTTTAACATGCCGTGATACAGTGGTAGGGTGCGGAAGAACATCTTGTATATTGACTTTGCCATAAGTCGCGCCAACATTGATGAGCTCCTGCGAATATTTCTTGAAGCCAATCTTACTACAAGTTTTTAACGGTAGCAAATCTATTCCACTCATATCGACCAATTTATCAACAACAATTTTCTTTACGCTGCTTGGTACTGCACGTGTTCGGTGGAATTCTGATCCGCAGTTACTTTTGCAGCGCCGAATCATACCTGTTGTGCTTGACTGATAAGAAAGTATAATATCACATGTGGTACACTGCACGAACCCAGAAGAAGCCTGCGTGACAGGATCCACTACAAGTGCAAACGATTTCCAAGCTTCACTCTTCGCCTCCTCTTCCGACATATCTTTCTTCTTCAGGACTAACGAGCCGCTCCTAATACTCTCCAGAATACTTCTCTTCGTTTCTTGAATGCAGCGTTTACGACCTATACTTGGTTGATCCATAACGCTGTCTACTATGCTCAAAGCCCAGTCACCAACTGGTTTCACACACGATGTCTAATGCATTCCGCACTGTAGAGCACGCGGCGGTTTTACTGTCACGGGCCAGGATTATGATTACGCTCGGGCGCCCGGGAGTGCTCGACAGTTCCACTGATCACCGAGAGGTGAAGGACGACCGGCCACATGGTGTAGTAGACGGCCACAGCCTTATCGCAGCGTGGGCTTTTCCCAGCCGTCGAGCAGCGGCACGAAGTGGGCAATGCTCGAGCGGTTGTTTTCTTCCAAATGCAGAGCTCTAGTGGGGCCCCTCGCTGAGTCCGAGGGTAAAACCAACCCTGGACGGTAAACAGAAAGAAAGATTAATAATAATAATGACATTTGCTTTACGCCCCACTAACTACTCTTTTACGGTTTTCGGAGACGCTGAGATGACGGAATTTAGTCCCGGAGTTCATTTACGTGGCTGTAAATCACCGACACGAGGCTGAGGTATTTGAGCACCTTCAAATACCACCGGACTGGGCCAGGATCGAACCTGTCAAGTTGGGGTCAGAAGGCCAGCGCCTTAACCGTCTGAGCCACTCAGACCGGCGAAAGAAAGATTATTATTATTATTATTATTATTATTATTATTATTATTATTATTATTATTATTATTGTACGTCCCACTAACCACTTTTGTGGTTTCCTGCGACGTCGAGGTGCCGGCATTTTGTCACACAGGAGTTCTTTAATGTGCTGGACACCTACCGATACGAGGCTGCCGTATTTGAGCACCTTCAAGTACTACCGATCGAAATCGAAATTGAACTACTCAGCCCGGTACAGTATATAAAAAATTCCAATCAGTTCTTTCTCTTCAGTAATAAATGAGCTAGGATTATAATTCATGTAAGAGCATCGTATATAATACATGTTCACATGCAATTGGAATATAATTATTACTTAAATATTTTTACTCTTAATTGTACTGTAAATGCATTTGCAAGGGGGTAATATATGGCAGTATTCAGTCTACTTTATTCTATCCACCTGCACCTATTGCAAACTGAATTACAATAGACCAAAATCTTTTATACATAGCGTAACAAATACTGCGGCGATCTTGAAACGTCTGAAGCATTTGAATGTCAAACGTAGAAAAACACATGCATCTGTGGAATTAGTAGGCCTACTGAAACCTAAATACTAATTCCACCCAAGATCACCGTTACAACATTGTCCACATTGAAGCATTTGAATTTTCCGCCAGTGAATTCAAACGGAGGACTATGGGATATCTCCGGAGGAAGAGCGAAAGCAACTGCTCCGCTCCGCTCCTACCATTCCCAGGTCTAGCATCTATCTCAAAATTCTTGAGATTTACGCTGATAAATATACTGTAGTTCCAATAACATATTCACATGGACATTTACATGAGACTGATAACCACGATCCCTCTGTCTTCTTGGTGGATGTAAGAACAACAGAAACAAGAACATGAACTGTATCCTTCCCTTTGAGTATGACGTTCCCAGAGGCCTAGCTCCAACCTCTTTGAGCCAACTCATGGACTTCTCTACCTGATTTTTAATTACGGGTTATTTACATATCGACATCTTATTCGCCCTTCAAAAATCTAACTATCTCTGTCGCCATCTTCGGAGAAGGAGCCGCAAACATTACCACTTGTTGTCTTGTAACAGGCTGGGGCGAGTCAAACAGGGACGAGGCTAGGTAATATACTGTAGAGAGTGTTTCAGGTACTTTACGTGAACTGTGGCAGAATAATAACTGCATTTCAGAAATTATTAGTGACCTGCAAATGACTTAACAATGCCAAAATAAGCAACTCTTCAACTCACATGACTTACCAATACATTTCTTGATGCAGACACCTACGTCCTTTCGAACAGTTCAAACTTGATGTTAACAATTCCTACCGCCGACCCAACTTGGAAATAACGTGTTGCTCGTCGAAGGTTGTATTGGCGTTTTTCTGTCAGGGCAGAAATAAACATAATGTGAGTTACAAATTCGTCCCTTTTCTCTGTAGATTCCCCAAAAATAAAAATCTAATACAGTATCGTATGGGGAAGGTGAAAACATCAGTAATTTAATACTTCTGAAGTGCATTAAGAGCTGTAATTCCACACACAAGTTTAAATACTAACTCTCGAAATATTTACTATACGTTCTGAAACAGCAAGTATCTATATACAGTATATAAAATAAGAGTTTTTTTGTACATTGCTCAGAATTTGAAAAGAATGGTACTTCTGTTTCGGTCATGTCCATATTAACAAGCAAATGCACTTTTTACTTTTCCGTAATGTCTGTCTGTCTGTCTGTCTGTCTGTCTGTCTCTATGTATGTATGTATGTATGTATGTATGTATGTACACGCATCACGAGAAAAACGGCTGAAGATAATTTAATGAAAATCGGTATGTGAAGTCGGGGATGAACCACTACAATATAGGCTATAAATCATTTTACTCACGCTAAGTGAAACTGTAGTTTAGGTGAACGCCAAAAATTGAATTCTCAAATATTTATGTTATTAGTGGTCCTGTTGATAAATACTACATAACTAAAGTTATATAGAATTAAATTTCCGAACATTTATGTCATACATCGTTACCGTACCGGCTTTGATAACACAGATATTCATGAATTTATATTTTTGTTGCCAAATCTATATCAACGCCGAGCCACAAGAAAATGGATTAACTGAATTAAATGAAAGTCGGTATACAGAGTCGGGGAATAAGAAACAACAGTCTAAGTTATAAACAATTTTATTCGCCCTGTATGACATTGTAGTTTAGGGGAAGGCGCCTGAATTTTAATTTTTAATTACCTACGTTATTGGTCCTATCGAAAAGTAGTACATAACAGAAGTTATAGAGAATGCAATTTCCGACAATTTATGAGTAGTATAAGTGGATGGTTCTGCAGCCACCGTCACCACACGCTCTCGGAGGCCTCCAACACATTGACTGTGCTTCGGCCGCAGCCGTCACCACACGCTCACGGGAGAGGCCACCCCGGCATTGACAGCGCTGGCTAAGACTGCATGCTTAACCGCACATCACCCGCCTTCGAGGGGCTTAACCTTACGTTTGACGCGTAAGAGAAAAAGCCTAACCTCATGGAGGAGTTTTACGACGAGATGCCTTCCTGACGCCTAAGAGAGGTTAACCTCACATCCGCCATCTTGGAGGGGCATAACCTTATTTCTTACGCGCAAGACAGCAAGCCTAACCTCCTAGAGGGGCCTAATCTCAGTTTTACAGCCAGATGCCTTTCCCGACGACATATTGAGTAGTAGGGCATTAGGTATTCTCGAGAAGTTATTTTGAGTAGTAGGGCAATGGAGATTAGCATAAGAGAGCACACCTAACCGCATGGAGGAGCCTAACCTCAGTTTTACGGCCGGATGCCTTTGCCCACGCTAATTGCACAAAATGGCGTATGCCCTTATGAGACAGCTTAAGGGCGCTTGCGCAAGATGGCGGCTAACTAATAGCACAAGATGGCTGGTATACGCAGCTGCTTATGAGATGGCTTAAGGGCGCTTGCGCAAGATGGCGGCTATCTAATTGCGCAAGATGGCTGCTATACATAGGCTCTTATGACACTCGCTAGGGACGATTGCGCAAGATAGCGGCTATACACGGCTTCTTATGGAGACTGATGACGGCTATGGGCGCTCGCGCAATATGGCTGCAATACATAGGCTCAGAGTATCGTGATGCCTTCTTTACAGCACTAAACCTCACGTCTACTACCTTTGGCATGTGGTGGCGGGTAATTTAAAATTCCACGTGATCTTGTTTGTAAACAAAGCCACATGCTTCTTGACAGATGACAAGCTGACAGCAGCCATCTTTAATCAACAGAGCACCGTGCTGCCATCTTTATAATACTAAACCTTACGGCTACTACCTTTGATATGTGGTGGCGGACAATTTGAAATTTCGCGTACTCTTGTATGTAAACAAAGCCACATGATTTTTGACAGCTAACAAGCTGACCGCAGCCATCTTTAACCAACTGAGCATCGTGCTGCCATCTTTAGCTACTACCTTAGGCACGTGGTGGCGGGCAATTTGAAATTCTACGTGCTCTTGTTTGTAAACAAAGCCACGTGCTTTTTGACATCTGACAAACAGACAACAGCCATCTTTAATCAACAGAGCACCGTGCTGCCATCTTGACGGCAATAAACGTTACGGCTTCTAACTTAGGCACGTGGTGGAGGGCAATTTGAAATTCCACGTGCTTTTCTGACAGCTGCCAGCGACCTTCTTTAAACGACAAAACGTCATTGCTGGCAGGCGCTAAATCCACATACCTGCAACCTTAGGCATGTAGTGGCGGGCAATTTGAAAAATTCCACGTGCTTTTTGACAGCTGTCAGTTGTCATCTTTAACTACAACTCCGGAAGTAAACTTTATAGCGCGCAATTTAAATTGATCTTAACGGGGCTTAGCCACGCCACAAGCTTAAACAAGAGAGCATCGTGCTGCCATCACGACGGGGCTAAATCCTCATGGATGCCACCTTAGGCACGTGGTGGCTCTTTAAAGCCACGTGCTTATGAAGAAAGCAACCTTAGAGGCTACTGGGCAAGATGGCGGTTATACATAGACTGTTATGACCTCCTCCTCATCTTCCTCCTCTGTCAAGGCATAGCTTTATGTCTCTATCAAACAAGTTTAAACATGCATTCTACTGCGCAGGATGGCAGCTATACACAGGCTCTTATGAAGAAAGCTAGTTTAGAGGCTGCTGCACAAGATGTCGGCTATACATTGGCTGTTAAGGCCCCCTCCTCCTCCTAGCAAAAGGACAAAAGGGCAAAAGGGCACCTCCTCCTAGAAAAATGGCAAATGGGCAAAAAGAACTCCTCATCTGTAGGTCAAAAGGGCTACTCTTCCTGGCAAAAGGGAAAAAGAGATCCTCCTCCTAGTAAAAGGGCAAATGGGCTGCTCCTCCTGCTACTATGCAAGATAACTGCTATGCTCTATTCATGTAGACCTTAACTAGAGGGTCGCCTCAGGGGCTCACAACTTGTAACTTATAACCTATTAGTTTGATCAGCCTGAAATTCGAGAAATGAGGCAAGGGTTATTATGCAAGATAACTGCTATAGGCCTACTCTATTCGTATAGACCAGATGGCGACTGCTCTTATGGAGAAAGCTGGCTGAGGAGACCTACTGTACAAGGTGGCGGCTATACAGAGGCTCTTATGAAGAAACCTAGCTTAGAGGCTACAGCACAAGACGGTGGCTATACATAGGCTGTAATGGCCTCCTCCTCCTCATCCTCCTCTTCCTCTGTCAAGGCAAATCTCTATCGAACAAGTTTAAACCTACATCGCGAAGGCGAGAGTGTGCACGTGTTTTTAACCTGCAGTGATGACGTCATCATCGTTGTGCATGGTTAGACTTGATCGTTTTCTCAAGCTTTTATAAATAGAATGAGTAGGTGTAAGAAGGCAAAGGAATGCAATAAGTACAACATTTTGAATGCAATAACGTATTTATATGCAATGTACTACATTAGTATTCGTTTTGCTGCTGACAAGGTTGCTATGCTTCTTAACAGCTTTATGCGAAGAGGTAGCATACTTCCGAAACTGTAATGCCTCCTGCAACATTGAAATTAAACAAAACGTTTACAAATATATTATAATAAGTATGTTATTCTTTACAAAAATGGTAATGCACTTCTTACCTTGTTGTTATTCATGTGGTTTGTTCCTTTTCTGTATCATCATCATCATCATCATCATATAGTAGGAAAAGTTTATCCATACACTGTGTGCAGTGTTCAATCCTCGGATTTGGTCCATCCCAATCATCATCACCATTATCCCCTCGATGCTCGTAATGACGTTGACAGGTTCTGCATAAACCTACATTGATTGACATCTTACAATGGAGAGAAAGGTTGTCTTGAATATTATTTACGAAAGGAGCTGCGTACGTAGATAAAAATTCTGGTGGTAAACATTGAATAAGATGTTTCGGCATCTGAGATAAGGTTCCGTGGAGTAGCCACGCAAGAGAATCTCCCATACGGATGTACATATTATTAAGAAATATTTTGTTATTCACCAGACTCCATTTCCTTATCTCTTGTGCAACTTAAACTGAAAATACATGTCAGAGAAGTAAATACCTTATTTGTGTTATGACCCAAATCGGCAATACATGTCAAAGAGTGAGCAAATACGTTATCTACTACATCCTGTTAACATATTAACCCTAAGCGGTTTGTTCACTTAGCCTAATGACCACACATCGGTCCACCTTTCTAAGAAAAGGAAACTCATAAACATGTTGATATCTGATTTTAACCAGTCAATAGGTCAGGCCAGAGGCCAAACACTCTCGATTTGGAGAGTATATAAATGACAATGTAATCTATGTAAATTTGTCAGTATACGAGTATCACTACTGTAGGTCGTATGCTGGAGGACGCGACTTTACATCTATTAAATCATCTGTACCTTTCATCTTTAAAATACTTCTTATTATTCAGAGGTTATCATAAGTACCTTAACGGCTACTAAGACGTTAGTATCACGTGCTTAGACAGCTGAATAATGCTATAATCATTCTTCGACTTGTAATTTGACATCTTCTGATTCAAATCTTCTATTGGACTCGAGTTACGACTCAGGTCCGAACCCAAGATACCTTCATTCGGAACTTACTTCAAAATTGATTATCGTCGCAACGTTCGGCTACGCGACATAATCTGGTGGCAGCGGCTTGGATCGAAAGAAGATTTTTTCACAGCTTAGATCAAAAGAAGATTCTTTCACGGACTTGGTCAAATTACACTTGTCACAAAATCTATTTTTCGTCGATCTACATCGAGGTGTCTGATCGTCACCCTCTTCACTGGGTTCTTTCCACCTGAGAGACCAGGACATCTTTCTTCCTCTAACCGGAGGCCGACGCAGCCCGTCCGCCTTCTGGCGTCGGGAAGACCAGAACTTCCGTACGAGCACCTGTTGGGGTCCTCGAGGAGACGCTAATCAACCCAGCAAGCCTGCAGCTATCCTTCTTCGCGGTGGTGTTCGTCATCGGTGGCAGCTCCGAGGAGTGATCTTCTCCCTTCTATCTTTCAAAGTAAGTCCTCAACATTGTTGAATTTGGCATTGTAATTAGAGTGTGTTTAAATATCAGCAAGTAAAAGTAAAAACGTTAATATGCCTGACAATATAGTAGCTAGCTCAGAGGAGGAACGAGAAGTTCAGTATAGAATTGTATCTGTAGACACCGCAAACCACCTTCAGTGGAAATCCTAATGAACTACACGAGTTCATTGATAATGTAGAGAATGCCTACGGCATTCTAAATACAAGAGACCACTCAACGTTTCTAAAATTTGTATTAGCTCACATTACTGGAGATGCAAAAACTGTTCTCAGTTTTCGCACCATACCAGAAGATTTTCAGACTTGGGAAACAATTAAAGACAAACTAGAATTAAATTATTCAGTACAAAGAACGCTTGATTTTTATGCGAACAAGTTATTCACTAGTAAGCAACAACACCATGAAAATGTTACTCAATGGGGAAATAAAATTGAGAAAATGATAACAGAATTAAATAAGGCACTCACTAGACAAATTATAACTTGGTCCCACGAAATGCAAGACGGAGGAAATAGGACGATTTCTTTGTTAAGTAAATGTTGTTTTATGCAAGGAATTAATGACGAAACAGTTAAAACTATACTTAAGCAGTTAATTGAGATAGCGGTCGAAGAAGAAAGCGCTAGAAAATCCAGATATCAATTCAGGGCATATAATGGAAACTATGGAAGAAATAGTGTTATGGGGAACAGAGGAAGAACCCCGACACAGAATTTGCGAAATGGAGGTGGCACTAGCACACATTCTGTGAATGCGTCTTCAATGGTCACTTTGTGACTTACCCCTCTTGGTGAACAATAATTGCACGAGAAATGCAACTATGCAAGCTAAGGGCGCAGTCTTTAAGTTGATGACTTAAAAACAAAAATTTATAATAAAGCTTGGACGGACTCTCATCACAGGGATGGGGTGATAGTGCACTAATCATTAAGCAGGAGAATTAGAAATCAAAAGGCTAATTAAGGCAGACTGATTAAAATGAACCAAGAGAATAACATTTATTATGCTGAATAAAAATGACGACGGTTTAACGAGAACTGAATTTAAAATAGGAAATGAATTTAACAAAAAAAATTGAATGACTCTACTTCGCGAAAACTTGCAATATTTTAACTCTCTTGCTCACCATGTAGTCTTGTTCTGCTTGTCCTTAGAACGCCTCCGTCCTTGTAGCTGGAAAACTGCCGGTCGTCTTTGAGGTCTTTCCATCTGCCGCCCAGTACCATTCCTGCCTTGCAAATTGCATCAACCACTAATTGGATGATAGCTTTGAAACTATCACTCCCTGTTATGCTCTATCCCATATATTGGAGATGAGCCCTAAATCATAGTTAGAAAAACCTCCTTGGGTTATGTGGAGAGGATACTGAATTAACATTCCTTCCAACTTGACTGAAAATGTGTACCGTAGTTTCATTTCTATCTAGTTTAATGCTACCTATCGTCTTAGACTGGTACAAACTGGTCTAATACAGAGCTGTTCGTACTTCCTGATGAGAGTGGCTATACACCCATCATTCAGAAATTCCTAAGTACCACGTCGTGGTAACGAAGTAATGAATGTAGAAGTGATAAACTATCACACTAGTCCACTATGGTACAACAACCATAAGACAAGTTATCAGACCTAAAGCGAAATACAAGATAGAAGAATGATGCCAAGAGCTCCAACACGCCCTTTTATAACCTTTTCTGGCTCTAATTACAGATCGCTACACTTGGTCCAATCAGTTGACACGTCTCTCCCCACTCCATATATTAAAATTGATGGGTCCCAACCATGATATCAACTGTTCTTCTATTAGCCCTTTCACTCAGTATCCATGGCAACATGACGCTCCTTTGAAAATATAGGCGGTGATCAGTTTGAATTATTCTGGTCGAAATACAGTAGCTGTGGTTACAACGCTTGAACACGTGCTCGCTTTTCCCAGAATTTGATGTCTAAATTTGTCCTTCCTTCTTCCTCGGTGATGTGGCAAGATAGAGGAAAATCTACTGCAAGTTAAATTTAAACGAATGTCGCAAGAATCTAAGTTAATATTAGGATATTCAGCCCTCGTTTACAAGTCGTAGTTACAAAGTAATGAAATAATAGTGAGCAAATGATCAAACATGAATTATAATAAAATTACATACGAAGATAAATATCATGACGTTAAATTCCTGAATTAATTACACATAATAAAATTAACATAATTACACTGTGACGTCTGGAACGTTACAACTTGTTACCGTTGTCAGAAACGTGGTCACATTTCAAAGGAATGCAAGGGCAGACCTTATGCGTGAAATGTAATAGGAATGGACATGTAGCTAGAGATTGCCGTAGTACTATCAGGGAAACTAACAGCTGGACTGTCTAAGCTACCCGGTTACAGTTCAACTTGTCAAATAGAAGGTTGCAACCCGGAAATAATAGCTTGTAGGGCTAGTAATGAAAGTGAAATAATAGCTTGTAGGGCTAGTAATGAAAAGGAAATATTAGCTTGTAGGGCTAGTAATGAAAATGAAATAATAGCTTGTAGGGCTAATGATGAAAATGAAATAAAAGCTTGTAGGGCTAATGATGAAAATTAAATAATAGCTTGTAGGGCTAATGATGAAAAAGAAATAAAAGCTTGTAGGGCTAATGATGAAAATAAAATGAAAGCTTGTAGGGCTAATGAAATGAAGAGT
Organism: Anabrus simplex; assembly: GCF_040414725.1. Classification (NCBI taxonomy): domain Eukaryota; kingdom Metazoa; phylum Arthropoda; class Insecta; order Orthoptera; family Tettigoniidae; genus Anabrus; species Anabrus simplex. The sequence continues at coordinate 234,700,515 of NC_090271.1, forward strand.
GCCAATGTTAATGAAGTGAAGGCCGTAAGCGCCAATGTTAATGATGACAGTATAAAGGTCATGAAAACCAACAGAAATAAACAAAGTGTGAAGACAGATAACCCGTATATAGTATATGTATTAAATGATCATTTCTCAAATGGTTATGGAGAAGCTTTAATTGACACAGGGTCACAGGTATCTTTAGTTAAGAAAGACAGTTTAATGAATATTCAAATAAAACCTGTAAACGCATCTTTTCAAAGTGTAACTGGTGAAATATTTCCAGTAAAAGGAGTAGTAAATTTGCGTGTTAATAATGTAAGTAATGAAAAAGAAGTGCCATTCTATGTTGTTAACGACTTGCCACATGAAGTCGACATGCTAATTGGACAAGACTGGTTAGAGATTCATAATAGTGAAATTAAAATCTCTTGAAAGGATAATTTAATAAAATTAAAACCTTTAAGTGAGACAGTAGTACAGTTCCCAACATCAGAACAAGGAACACGAATCTGTCAAAAGCAAATGATAGGAGAAAATAGTATTTGTGCAGATAGCATAGTTCAGTGTAATAACAATAAATTTTGTTGTTTAATAATTAATTGTAATGAGGAAGAGACCTTAATCGAAAAAGTACCAGAGCTAATAACCATTAGCTTGAAGGAAAATATTTCCGTATTAAACACTAAGGATAGAAATAATTTACTATGACGTAAATTACGTTTCTCACACATAAGCGAAAAAGCAGAAGAATTAAAAGAAATTTGTTTAGAGTATACAGATATTTTTCGGTTGCCAGGTGATCGATTAACAGAAACAAGATCAACTGTACATACAATACCAACGCCTTCAGTGGTGCAAGGTAGAGCGGTAACCCTTAAAGATTACAGAATTCCTGAACAACATCAGAAAGAAGTAGATAAACAAGTAGATGAAATGCTAGATCAAAATATAATTGCACCTAGTAATTCCCCTTGGAATTTTCCAATTCTAGTAGTACCCAAGAAGCTGGATGGTTCAGGTATTAAGAAATTTAGAATTTGCATAGACTTTCGAAAATTGAACGACCTTACGATAGGTGATAGTTACCCATTACCTAATATTCAAGATGTGCTGGATAAATTAGGTAGAGCAAGATATTTTTCAGCATTAGATTGTGCGAGCGGATATTGGCAAGTACCAACAGCTGCAGAAGACCAATGCAAAACAGCTTTTAGCAACCAGAAAGGACATTTTGAATTCCGAAGGATGGCTTTTGGTTTAAAAACAGCCCCAGCAACGTTCCAAAGATTAATGAACACTATTTTAAGTGAACTAGTTGGATTACGTGTTCTAGTTTACCTTGACGACGTTATTGTTTTTGCAGAAACACTCCAAGAACATAACGCTAGATTGCGACAAGTATTTCAGAAATTAAGAGAACATAACATTCAATTAGAACCAGATAAATGGGAATTTCTGAAGAATGAATTAGAGTACTTAGGTCATATACTAACAGCGAATGGAGTAGCTCCAGATCCTATGGAAATTCAATCTATAGTAGAGTTTCCAACTCCAAGAACACAGTAGGATGTTAAATCATTCCTAGGACTAGTAGGTTACTACAGGAAATTTATATCCCAGTTTAGCAAGTTGTCTAAACCTCTTAATGATTTATTAAAGAAAGACCAAATTTGGAAATGGGAAGTAGAACAAGAGGAAAGTTTTCAGAAGCTAAAAGTGAAAATAAAGACACCCCCAGTTTTAAAGTTTCCAGATTTTATGAAACCGTTTGTACTAACTACAGATGCTAGCAATTATGCACTAGGCAGCATATTAAGTCAGGGAGAAATTGGTAAAGATCAACCACTAGCATTTGCGAGTAGAACTTTAAATAAAACAAAAATTAATTACAGTACAATTGAAAAAGAATGTTTAAGCTTAGTTTGGAGCTGTAAACATTTTAGACCTTATTTGCTTGGAAGAAAATTTACAATCGTGACAGATCACAAACCATTACTTTGGATCATTAATGTAAAAGACCCGAGTTCACGTTTGATCCGATGGAGATTATTGTTAGAAGAATATCAGTTCGATATAGTCCATAAAGCAGGAGTTAAAAATGTAAATGCCGATGCACTTAGTAGATATCCCATTGTAAGTCATATTCAAACGACTAACCCAGAAATTTCAGAAGAGCGAAAAGCTACTCTACTGACAGAAATGCATGATTGCCCTATAGGCGGACATCAAGGCGTACAGAGAACGTATAAACGTTTAAAATTATATGTTTCTTGGCCTAACATGTTTAAAGACATAGAATCTTATATTCGGAAATGTACAGTTTGTCAATTAAATAAACAAACACTACCGAAAGTAAAAGCAGAATTGCAAATAACAGATACACAAGAGAGACCATGGAATAAGATATATTTAGATATCGTAGGACCATTTCAGAGTTCAGAGAGAAATAACAAATATCTTCTCACATGTAAAGATAATTTGTGTAAATATATTATTGGCATCCCAATTGAAGATATGACGGCAGAAACAGTAGCTCGAAAATTTGTATTTGAAATAATTTTAAAGTACGGAATACCAGATCAGTTATTAACAGATTGTGGAACACAATTCATGAGTGATATTTTTACAAACAGTTGTAAACTGTTGAAGATTAAGAAGTTTAATACGAGTGTATATCACCCAGAAACGAACGGTAGCTTAGATAGATCACACAAAGTATTAGTAGAGTATCTAAGATGTTTTGGCAATAAATTTCAAAACGATTGGGATCAGTGGACCCCTTTCGCATGTTTTACTTATAACACTTCACCACACAGTGTTACAAAATTCACACCGTATGAATTATTGTTCGGTAGAAAGGCTTATCTACCAGGACAATTACAGCAGAATCCTCAACCACTGTACAATTATGAAAGCTTAGTACATGACATTAAACAGAAGTTCCAAGTAGCATGGCAACAGGCAAAAGATCGATTACAAGTAGCTAAAATAAAGCAATGTGATAAGAAAAATGAAAATAGAACAGGAAAACAATATGAAGTAGGAGACTTAGTATTGGTTTTTAATGAGCAAAGGAGAAAATTAGACCCATTGTGGAAGGGTACGTATGAAATTAAAGAAATAAAAGGCACAAATAGAACTTTAATTAAGGTAGGCACAACAGGCAGAAAGATAACGCAGACTCATATTAATAGGACTAAACCGTATATTTCAGATCAGACAGAAACATGACGACGTGGAAGTTACTACTTATTATTTGGTGGTGAAAGAGTCAGCTTGCAGAAGCAGGGTGCGAACCGACGGATCTTGGCAAAGGTTCACAAATTACTGAGGTCAAAAGTCAAACAGGTGTTTACTTTGATCACATAGGAGATGCATATTTTTATCCTACAGAATGGAGTTTTGTCACATATGTAGATTTAAGACCCGTAAAAATTTTATGGAAGGAAACTAAAACTAGAATTATGAATTTGAATAATATATGTAATAGATTAAAAAATGAGACTTGGTTTGCAGATACAGGTTGCCAACCAAGTATTTCTTATTTTCAATCCAAAAAGAAAATTGTCGATAGATTGAAAGACATACTAATAGATTTGATGGGAAAAGACTCGAATTCAGAAAGACGGAAGCGAGATTTATTCAATTTCGGAGGTAAAATCTTAAAATTCTTATTTGGGACAGCTACAGAAGATGAAGTAGTTACCAACTTCGAACATATAGAGGCTATGGAAAAGGATCATAAAGAATTTTTAAGAATAGCTTCAGAACAATTGCTGGTTCTAAAATCAACTATCATTACAATGAATACGACGTTAAAAGTTGTGTCAACAAATGAGAATAAAATTAAGGATATTTTACAGACATTAAATAAAAACATAAAAACGCAAACGGCGGAAATAAAGAGGGAAATTGATGATAGCCTTATATTAAATGAATTAATAAAACAAATTGAACGGGGAATCGAGGAATGTCAACACAAACTTGATTTGTTAATTGATGTATACTTGCATGCTCAAGATGGTATTTTACAACCACAAATTATTACTATTCAAAAGATCAAAGAAACTCTAATGCAACAAACGATGCCAGAATCTACAATATTACCACCCTTCTCTTCATACGAACTCCTTTCATTAATCCAACCAACCATCTATACACAAGGTCCATACTTAGTGTATGCTGTTAAAATACCTTTGGTAATAGAGAGTAAATTTAAATTACATAAAGTCATACCTTTTCCAGTCATCATGAAATCAAACATGACGACTAAAGTATTAAATGTAAAAAGAGAGTATATTTTTGTGGATACTCTAAATGAAAAATATGGGTATATGACTCAGAATGAATTGGATAAATGTATTCAACCCAGTCAACGAAGTTATGTGTGCACAGAAAGAAATCCAATTGTTAATTGTATTCCCAATATGGAATGTGTACCGACCTTGTTACATCCTAATACCCTTCAAATACCTGAAGTGTGTACTTTTAATTATCTACCATTAGGACAAATAATGTGGTTAGCACTACACAGAAGTAATTCTTGGCTGTTTGTAGCACCTAAAATGGAACTTTTCACAACTGTATGTCAAAACGGAGAAAAGTATTCTAGTATATTACTAAGCAGAGGTATAATTAACTTAAGAAAAGAGTGTAAGTGATTAAGTAGCAAAACTACTTTATTCCCAATTTCACAACATGAAACTAATTTAACGAAGGACGATATTTTTCCCCTTATTAATATAGATATTGATTGTTGTAACCCTTCCTGAACAAGAAAACATAAAAGATGCTCCTTTGAACCTTCCTCTATCAAATATAGTATCATCCTTAAACGATATGCAAATGGCTACTTATAAAATTGATGAAGTAAATCAATTCATAAAAGAACAAGAAATCAAAGAGGAACAACGAACCTATTCTTGGAAAAGAATTGGTACTGTAACGGTTCAAATCCCGTTACAAGATGATATCTGTATTTTTATTATTTTATCTGTATTATTATTATTATTATTATTATTATTATGCCCGTATTATTATTATTATTATTATTTTATCTGTGAGATTACTACTAGTTTGTTATAATTATTATTCAATTCCAGTACGCAAAGCTTGTCGCATGCGTATTTGTAATTGAGTGTATGCATATATACGTATATGTAGATTATCATTAAATACCTGTACAGTGAGAGTTTCGATGTATCAGATGTGGATGTGACGTCGTTATATTGTTATACTACTGGCGATTCTGCCAAGTCATTGCTACGCCATGGCTACGTCATCGTATTTAGTTAGCACTGAGCTCACTTTCTTTGAGAAACCCAACGAGCCGGCGGCGGTTTCACAACTGTATGTAATATTTGCCGCGTTGTGGGAGTATGTCATTGTTATTTCTGGAGATTACGTAGCTGTGTCAACCAGTGGTTATAAATACGAGGACCAGCGCCTTATAGTGTCAGTCTACGGGAAGGAGAGGCCTCAGTCGGTCATAAGTCATTATTTAAACAGAAGCAGTACAGTGAACAAGTCTACTAGATGAAGAGGCCTCAGTCGGTCAGTCAACGAGTGTGAACGAGAGATGGACAAGACTCAGTGAGCCATTAATTATTGGTCATTGAGAGAGTGAGGCCAAAGTTGGTTCGTCACTTAGTGGAAGACACGGACGCAAGGGCTTACCATGGAGTCAGAGAGGGCAACCCTGGACCTGCCAAGAGGTAATACCATATTGACTTACAAAGAAGTCAGATGATATGGAGAAGGAGCAGTCACAAGGATGTATCACCAAGTTAGGCGTGACACATCTACAGTAAACACCAGATCAAAGGAAGACGTCGTAATTACACTAAAAGTGTTGAAGGTACAGTCAAGTGAATCAGTGAGGGAAATATTTCGTATAAATTGTTAAATGTCCGGTCAAGAAGAATTCAAATTCATGCCTAGTTTTTTTCAGTTGCAATGTCATAATTTCATATTCTCATCTGTTTTATCGCAACAAGACTCACTATTTTTTTATATATTATTTAAAGAATATATATTGTTCTATCAAACGAATTCATAGTTTTATTTCAATGAAAGTAAAATATCTTAACCTCAAAATTAATGGGGAAACCGAACGCCAATCTCCTTTTCCCAGAACTTATATGGTATGTTGTCAAAAGTAAGCGCTTATTACCCCACACCCTAGAGATAGTCAAGAGTCTCATTCTATTATTGCTGCACTGAGTGGCAGCTGGCGCCCTTCAAATAACGTATGTGTAAGTAAGCAGGTAACAAGTAAGTGTGAGTACAAGGTCCGACGAGTGTGTATTTTATTTAATGAATGTTAATTTTCATAATTTCCATTTTAAATGCAGATATTCAGATTTTTCAAGTTAAATGCAGTTTTATATAATATTTGTAAATTTAGTCAGCGACCTTAGGAACATTTTCAATGTGTCGACACAACGTGGTGCTCGAATAAATTCAGAATTTGTTCTGAATGACAGCATATCATAGGTTCAGTTTGGGAAGAGTATGCAAATTTAAGCCAACGGAATTATTACCGGTAAATGTTAGGAGTGTAACTTTGTGATATATATTTGTATTTTGGGGATATGTCAAGGGATTTGAAGAGGGAAATTAACCTGAGATCGCGTACTATCACTAGTGAACCAATGATGGACAAGGAAGACAATGACAAGTCATGTGACGACGAGGTGATTGCTTCTGCGGACATCCAAGGTGAAATTCAGAGTAGGGAACAGGTGAATACGATGGAAGCTTCTGAGGTAATTCAGGAAAGTGCAGAAATTGAGAAGCACACTGGAACTGCAAAGGAAATCGCGGGGGGAATGAACCGAGATTGTTTTAATTTTCTCAAGGCCGAAATGACCGAGCTCAACAATGAAAACTGTAAGAATCTGATTGAAAAGAATAACGAAAAGTATATGAAACAGGTGGAAAAAGTGATTGGTTTCTGTAGTAAGATGGAGAAAAAGATTGATACTATTAACGAAAATTGTAATAAACAGATTAACTCCCTAAGTAGTAAAATAGTAGAAATGATTGATATTTGTAACAAAAATTTTAATGTGATCAATGATAAAATAGATGGTTTAAGTGAATCACTAAATTCTAAAATAGATACTAAGATAGTAGAGGTAACTAATCAAATATCTAAGTTAGAAAATAAGTTAAAGAAAGAGTGTGTTGACCTGAGAGGAGAAATGTAGTTGAATCGGAGCGATCTTCATACTCAAATTGAGCATGTCAAAGGAACATATACAGAGAATATCGTAGAGTTAAGTAATAAGATTTCTAATATCCGGGAAGAAATTCACGAGATCATAGATAAAAGACTAGACAAGATCTATAATGCAGTGGGGAAAAATATGAGGGAATATGTCAGTAAGGTAGAAACGTTTGAAAAAGAGCTTGGGCAGGTCAGAGAACTAAAGAACGAACAAGAAACTTGGTCGCAGAAGGTTACAGAGAAAGAGGAAAAATTACAGGAAGAATTGAGAATAATGAAAGAGAAGGCGGAGAAGGTGGCGGAAGAAAAAGTTTTGAATTGCCAGAGGGTACTACGGCAAGAAATGAGAGAAGGTTAGATTACAAGAGAAATAGTAGTAACGAGTGGTTTATACAATAGGGACCAAGATTTGCCTAAGTTTACTGGAAAACAATTTAATCCTATGGAATTTGTAACATTAGTTGAGAAAAGATTTGCAAATAAGTTGAGGGATAATATTATCGAATGGGAATACGTGTTAGAGACCTTGTCTAATTCCTTTGTCGGTGAAAGTAAAACCTGGTTTCAAGTGTACCGTAATAATATGTCTAATTTGGAAGAATTTAAAGAGAAATTCATTAATAAGTTTTGGGATGAGAATGTCCAGGGTCGTGAGAGAGAACGGATTATGTTTGGTAAATATAGACAACAGGAGGGAGTGTCTATGACAGAATACTTTCTGACACACGTGCTTATGTGGAAAAATCTTAATAGTATTGGTTCAGAAGTTGATATCGTAAGGATTATGTTAAAACATTATTCTGATAGGATTAGGGAAGCTGCGTGTATGCAGAAAGTCAGTACTATCAAAGAAATGGAGGTATTGTTAGATAGTTTTGTGGCACTGAATAGTAGCATAGGTGGTAATCGACCACAAAGTAGAACTGTAGAGGGAGCGGGAAACAGGTCAGATAATTATCAGAGGAGAGGTAACAATTATGATCAGCCGAGGGCTAATAGAAATTTAAATAGTGATAGAGGTCAGCAGAGTTACCAGAGAGAATCGGAAGATGGGAGGCGTGCAGATGTGAATTATGTGAGGAATTATAGACAGAATAGCTGGAGAGGGAATAATTATGATCAGCAGAAGAATGATAGAAATGTCAATAGTGACAGAGGTCAGCAGAATTACCAGAGAGAATCGGAAGATGGGAGGCGTGCAGATGTGAATTATGTGAGGAATTATAGGCAGAATAGCTGGAGAGGGAATAATTATGATCAGCAGAGGAATGATAGAAATGTCAATAGTGATAGAGGTCAGCAGAATTACCACAGAGAATCGGAAGATGGGAGGCGTGCAGATGCGAATTATGTGAGGAATTATAGACAGAATAGCTGGAGAGGGAATAATTATGATCAGCAGAGGACTAATAGACATTTCAAAAGTGATAGGGTTCAGCAGAGTTACCAGGGGCAATCCGGAGAAGGAAGGCGAGGAAACTTAATAGGCCAAAGTGATGGAAGGCGTGAGGATTTAAGTCGTCAGAGAGCGAGTAATAGGCCAAATGTGAATGGTATTCAGGAATAATCATCGAGCCAGAGTATTCCAGATTCACAGGGAATCGGGTAAGTTAAGTGGACAGGTCGAAGGTAGAAGATGAATAAGTATGTAGTATAAGTAGTTATGTAGTTAAAGTAGATTTAAGAGTACAGTGTGATTGTGACCTAAGTAATGTTAAGTGAGATATTTAAGTAATGACGTAGTCATAGGTAATGAAGTAATTAATGGTAGCAGTATATTAGACGTAAGAAGTGTTCTGTTAAGTGATATAAGTAAATGTAATGCCGAGAATATGATGGAAATAGTGAGGTAATAACTCCGATGATGGAAAATGTGATATGGGGAAGGTAAGCACAGGTACTATTAAATATTATAACAGCCGTTGGGTAAGTCAAAGTGAGTAAATAACATGATAGCGGTAGTAATCACGATAAAAGATGATTGTAAGTTTCATCTATGCTTTGTTGTACCAGAACTTGTGTATTCAGTTGTTTTAGGGGCTGACTTGGTTGCAAATCATGGAAGTAGAGTAGACTTGAATTTAGGTAGTGTGTGTTTGTTCTGGGAGTAATCTAGCAAAGAAGTAAGTGTTAATTATGATGGTCTGAGGTAAGTGTGTTGGTGACGTGTGTTCTTTGAAAGATATGAGAGGTAAGTGAAGTTGTTCCTAGTGAGAGGAAATGTTAGTGTGGGTTACGTGTCTATAACGACCAGGATCTGAGGGATCGTCGGTATGAGGCAGTGACGTGAAGTAATTTGAGTGAATTACAGGAGGAGTAATTGTGTTCGATGTTAGGTAAGCATCGAGAGGTATTCAGTGGTAAGTGAGGAAGAACACGTATATGAACATAAATTTGTAGTACATGACCATTCATCATTTGTGGGAGGTAAGTACCCCATTAAACTTAAATGTGCTAGTGAAGTTTAAGAACAAATAAGCATTATGCTGGATTACGGAATAATAGAACCATCTTGTAGCCATAGTGTTGATTCTTTAATTATTGTTGCCAAGGAGGATGTGATCTATTGCGATATGTAAGTCAATGAGGGCAAAATTGAGTCAGTTTGAGTGACAGAATGCTACTCAAAGTTCCATTTCATCATCTGCATAGGCGGGGAATATGTCTAAGTTATCTTTTGTATCAGGGGTATTTCACTATTGTGAACCGTATCGGGAAGTGGGCATATTCTGTAAAAGATCAGGAAGGGGATATTGTCGCTATTTATAATATTATATCTGTAAGGAAGTACGTCACGCGAGATTTGTTGAGATAAGATTAAGATGATTAATTTCTGTAAGAAACTGGCAAAATAAAACTAACATCTGCGATTTGCGTGTGAACCAAGTGTCGTATTGGTGTATTGGAAGAATAAGTGCTACATTGTCATGTGCTGTGTGGCAAAACGGAGAACAGGACATAGGACAGTTATCTGCGATAACAATATGCGAGAAAAGTTCTCATATAAGTGAATTTTCACAAAATGTTTTGATATGTAAAAAAAAGAAGAATGTAGTATAATCAAGTAAAATTATTTGTATGTGTTTAATCAAGTGCTATATACTCTTGTGAATTGTATGAGAATGGGACACTGAACAGTTATCTACGATGGCAATGTGCGAGAAAAATTCTCATATTTGTGATATTTTATAAAATGTATGGATGTTGAAAAATAAAATTATTGTTGTATACTCATTTAAAGTGTTTATCTGTGTCAGTGTTATATATATAATTTTGTTCATAAATCAATCGATTCTTTGTTCTTCGATTTATTTATGAGGGAGGCGAATTGTAACGGTTCAAATCCCGTTACAATATGATATCTGTATTTTTAATATTTTATCTGTATTATTATTATTATTATTATTATTATTATTATTATTATTATTATTATTATTATTATTATTATTATTATTATGCCCGTATTATTATTATTATTTTATCTGTGAGATTACTACTAGTTTGTTATAATTATTATTCAATTCCAGTACGCAAAGCTTGTCGCATGCGTATTTGTAATTGAGTGTATGCATATATACGTATATGTAGATTATCATTAAATACCTGTACAGTGAGAGTTTCGATGTATCAGATGTGGATGTGACGTCGTTATATTGTTATACTACTGGCGATTCTGCCAAGTCATTGCTACGCCATGGCTACGTCATCGTATTTAGTTAGCACTGAGCTCACTTTCTTTGAGAAACCCAACGAGCCGGCGGCGGTTTCACAACTGTATGTAATATTTGCCGCGTTGTGGGAGTATGTCATTGTTATTTCTGGAGATTACGTAGCTGTGTCAACCAGTGGTTATAAATACGAGGACCAGCGCCTTATAGTGTCAGTCTACGGGAAGGAGAGGCCTCAGTCGGTCATAAGTCATTATTTAAACAGAAGCAGTACAGTGAACAAGTCTACTAGATGAAGAGGCCTCAGTCGGTCAGTCAACGAGTGTGAACGAGAGATGGACAAGACTCAGTGAGCCATTAATTATTGGTCATTGAGAGAGTGAGGCCAAAGTTGGTTCGTCACTTAGTGGAAGACACGGACGCAAGGGCTTACCATGGAGTCAGAGAGGGCAACCCTGGACCTGCCAAGAGGTAATACCATATTGACTTACAAAGAAGTCAGATGATATGGAGAAGGAGCAGTCACAAGGATGTATCACCAAGTTAGGCGTGACACATCTACAGTAAACACCAGATCAAAGGAAGACGTCGTAATTACACTAAAAGTGTTGAAGGTACAGTCAAGTGAATCAGTGAGGGAAATATTTCGTATAAATTGTTAAATGTCCGGTCAAGAAGAATTCAAATTCATGCCTAGTTTTTTCAGTTGCAATGTCATAATTTCATATTCTCATCTGTTTTATCGCAACAAGACTCACTATTTTTTTATATATTATTTAAAGAATATATATTGTTCTATCAAACGAATTCATAGTTTTATTTCAATGAAAGTAAAATATCTTAACCTCAAAATTAATGGGGAAACCGAACGACAATCTCCTTTTCCCAGAACTTATATGGTATGTTGTCAAAAGTAAGCTTATTACCCCACACCCTAGAGATAGTCAAGAGTCTCATTCTATTATTGCTGCACTGAGTGGCAGCTGGCGCCCTTCAAATAACGTATGTGTAAGTAAGCAGGTAACAAGTAAGTGTGAGTACAAGGTCCGACGAGTGTGTGTTTTATTTAATGAATGTTAATTTTCATAATTTCCATTTTAAATGCAGATATTCAGATTTTTCAAGTTAAATGCAGTTTTATGTAATATTTGTAAATTTAGTCAGCGACCTTAGGAACATTTTCAGTACATCATGGTATACGTATGTATTATCATTGTTTTTATTCGTATGTGTTTGGCTTTGTGAATGTTGCTGTTGCTCTTACTGTCGCAAGTTGAGCTTTTGGTTACTTAATCTATGTTCCCCCCAAAAATGGTGGAAAGATTCAAAACAGTTTTGTACTAAAATCGAATTTAAGAATAGTCCAGTAAATCAAATTAATCTCTCACTTGAAAGCATTCCACAAATCCAATTAGAACAACAGAGCCTAATGGAAGCTCCTTAAATAAAAAATGAAAGATCGACTTCGGTCCGATCATTGCCTTCAGCACCAGAATTAATGGAATTAGAGAATAATGAAGAAATGGAATCTGATCAACAATTGAGAAGATCAAGTAGACTAAAGAGAAGAATTATGGTCAATGTACAAAAATTAAAGTTTTTATGAAACTGCAATTTTTGTCTAGAAGAGGGAAAGTGTGGAGTAGCCACGCAAGAAAATCTTCCATACGGATGTACATATTATTAAGAAATAGTTTGTTATTCACCAGACTCTATTTCCTTATCTCTTGTGCAACTTAAACTGACAATACATGTCAGAGAAGTAAATACCTTATTTGTATTATGACCCAAATCGGCAATACATGTCAAAGAGTGAGCAAATACGTTATCTATTGCATCCTGTTAACATATTAACCCTAAGCGGTTTGTTCACTTAGCCTAATGACCACACATCGGTCCACCTTTCTAAGAAAAGGAAACTCATAAACATGTTGATATCTAATTGTAACCAGTCAATAGGTCAGGCCAGAGGCCAAACACTCTCGATTGTGAGAGTATATAAATGACAATGTAATCTATGTAAATTTGTCAGTATACGAGTATCACTACTGTAGCTTGTATGCTGGAGGACTCGACTTCACATCTATTAAATCATCTGTACCTTTCATCTTTAAAATACTTCTTATTATTCAGAGGTTATCATAAGTACCTTAACAGCTACTAAGACGTTAGCATCACGTACTTAGACAGCTGAATAATACTATCATCATTCTTCGACTTGTAAGTTGACATCTTCTAATTCAAATCTTCTATTAGACTCGAGTTACGACTCAGGTCCGAACCCAAGATACCTTCATTCGGAACTTACTTCAAAATTGATTATCGTCGCAACGTTCGGCTACGCGACAGTTCCATGTTTATAGAACATCTTAATAGCCTTACTTACTCGTGTGAGATAAATAAGATGTTGCGTATGAGCATGTGAACAGCATGCACATTGACAGTTTGGTTTGTTGTACTCTTTGTTTCATAGCGTACGATGTCAAAGCACACGCTAATGTTGATGAAAAAGGACTATTCCATAGGTGAAGCAGTTATCTTCACAGCTGATACATTTAAAAAATAGTGTCAGAAAGGGATTATGTTGCACAATAATACGCTTACCGCGTAATTTGTCTTCTATTTCTTGAATTTCTCGTACATACACTGTGTATCCAGCAACTTGATAAGCTCTTAGGAGTTGTAATCGTTCAACGAGTAAGTTAACGTCTTTACAGTATCTTACATGTGCATAGGGTAACAGAGTTTTGCTAATACTTGTAGACAGTTGATGTGTAGAAAAGGGAAGAGCTTGTTTGGTGCGGTATGTGCTTCTGCAGTGTTGTCTTTCTGTTAGGTAATCAGCCCAGAGGCTGGTTGGATCCTCAAACAGCACCACCAAAGGCTATGCAGAAGAAAACCACAAAAACCAATCGCAGCACCAAAATGAGGCGTACTAGGCATGACGAGGAGTGAGGTAGTTAATCATTGGTTTTCTCACTGTGCCAGACAGTGCTATTGTAGCACAACTGACCCTATGACTAACACCTTTTATGACACTCAGACGCACTGGTTGTGCTCTGAATGCTATTGCTCAGCACCACCCATACCCCAGCAGCTTCCATATTGTCACAGCCATGGATGAAACTGGGACTTCAGTGGAAGCTACAATTTGCTCTGGCCTGTGCCAAGAGATGGATTCAAAAGTACTGTATCCATCAAGAACTGACAATGTTATCAGGAGATAAAAAATCTTGGTTTGATTGAAAAGAAGTGGTAAAATCTTCTTCTTTTTCTTTTACTGATGCATCTTGCTTTTCTTCTTGAGATGTTTGCACAGCTACAGATCATGATGCTGGTTTAAAAACTCACACTACAAAGTTCACACATAAACATAATAGATGTTTTACAGGTAGATATGATGTATAGTTTACAATGCAACCGGAAAATAACAACACCGGAAAATAACATCTGATTATATAGCTGTAAAACTCCGTCTAATATAGAGGAGAAGGAGGGGGAGGAGGAGGAGGAGGCTGCTATCTTTACAGCTGTTTAAGGTACGCCCTCCTACACTCGCTTTTCGAAGCAAACGCTGGGATGTACCTTAACTATGACTACAACCCTACTACCTTCACAGTAACAGAATTTTGTTGAAAAGCACGTGGATTTTAAATTACCCGCTACTACATGCATAAGGTGGCAACAGTGAGGTTTAGCGCCGTCAATATGGCAGCAGTGAGGTTAGCGATGTTCTGCTGTTCAAAATTTCCGCTCCTACGTGTTTAAATATGGCTGCTGTTATCTTGACAAGTGTTAAAAATGCGCGTGAATTTTATCAGCTGTCATAAAAGCACGTGGCTTCGTTTACAAACAAGAGCACGTGGTCGTAACGTCACGCTCACGTGGTATACTGCGTCTGCACCCGAAGTCAAAATCCACACCCACGTAGTTAAAACTTGTCAAATGCACGTCGATTTTAAATTTCACGCTGTACGTCGTTAAGAGAAGCTTAAAGAATAGTCATGTTTTAAAATCTTGTGAACATAGCAGCAGTAAGAATAGCGATGTTTAAAAATCTCGGGAACATAGCAGTAGTAACTTTTTATTTTCTACCGCTAGAGCATGTACACATTACCTATCGATTATGCATGCATCGGCTATCGTAATAAAGTTATTCCGCTTGAGTATACAACAATCGCATATGTGTGTGTGTGTGTGTGTGTGTGTGTGTGTGTGTGTGTGTGTGTGTGTGTGTGCCGCTATCATATGTGCACAAACTTAACGACGTAGGCGCGGAATAGCAATGTTTTAAAATCTTTTGAACATAGCAGCAGTAAAAATAGCGATATTTAAAAATCTCGCGAACAAAGCAGTAGTTTTTTTTCTACCGCTAGAGCATGTACACATCACATGAATTTCTTCGGTTCTGAACACAAAACCATTTACCAATAGAGATTAATTTGCTACATCTAACAAAGTAGAAGCGTTCTTGCAGATAACAATCGATTCTCATCCTCCTCCGACCGGAAATAGCCGTGTTCCTCCTCCTCCGCCTTACAGGTCAGCTACGTTCCTCCCCGTCCTCCTCCTCGCAGTTACTGAGGTTATCTCAATCCCTCCCCGTACGGAATAGTCCTTTATCATCAACATTAGTGTGTGCTTCGACATCGTACGCTATGGAACAGAAAGAGTACAACAAACAAAACTGTCAATGTGCATGCTGTTCACATGCTCATACGCAACATCTTATTTTTCTCACACGAGTGTATAAGGCTATTAAGATGTTCTGTAAACATGCAACCTTATCTTAGATGCCGAAACATCTTATTCAATGTTTACCACCAGAATTTTTATCTACGTACGCTGCTCTTTCGTAAATAATATTCAAGACAACCTTTCTCTCCATTGTAAGATGTCAATCAATGTAGGTTTATGCAGAACCTGTCAACGTCATTACGAGCATCGAGGGGATAATGGTGATGATGATTGGGATGGACCAAATCCGAGGATTGAACACTGCACACAGTGTATGGATAAACTTTTCCTACTATATGATGATGATGATGATGATGATACAGAAAAGGAACAAACCACATGAATAACAACAAGGTAAGAAGTGCATTACCATTTTTGTAAAGAATAACATACTTATTATAATATATTTGTAAACGTTTTGTTTAATTTCAATGTTGCAGGAGGCATTACAGTTTCGGAAGTATGCTACCTCTTCGCATAAAGCTGTTAAGAAGCATAGCAACCTTGTCAGCAGCAAAACGAATACTAATGTAGTACATTGCATATAAATACGTTATTGCATTCAAAATGTTGTACTTATTGCATTCCTTTGCCTTCTTACACCTACTCATTCTATTTATAAAAGCTTGAGAAAACGATCAAGTCTAACCATGCACAACTATGATGACGTCATCACTGCAGGTTAAAAACACGTGCACACTCTCGCCTTCGCGATGCAGATTTAAACTTGTTCGATAGAGATTTGCCTTGACAGAGGAGGAGGAGGATGAGAAGGAGGAGGGCATTACAGCCTATGTATAGCCGCCATCTTGTGCTGTAGCCTCTAAGCTAGGTTTCTTCATAAGAGCCTCTGTATAGCCGCCACCTTGTACAGTAGGCCTCCTCAGCCAGCTTTCTCCATAAGAGCAGTCGCCATCTGGTCTATACGAATAGAGTAGGCCTATAGCAGTTATCTTGCATAATAACCCTTGCCTCATTTCTCGAATTTCAGGCTGATCAAACTAATAGGTTATAAGTTACAAGTTGTGGGCCCCTGAGGCGACACTCTAGTTAAGGTCTACACGAATAGAGCATAGCAGTTATCTTGCATAGTAGCAGGAGGAGCAGCCCATTTGCCCTTTTGCTAGGAGGAGGATCTCCTTTTCCCTTTTGCCAGGAAGAGTAGCCCTTTTGACCTACAGATGAGGAGTTCTTTTTGCCCATTTGCCATTTTTCTAGGAGGAGGTGCCCTTTTGCCCTTTTGTCCTTTTGCTAGGAGGAGGAGGAGACCTTAACAGCCAATGTATAGCCGACATCTTGTGCAGTAGCCTCTAAACTAGCTTTCTTCATAAGAGCCTGTTTATAGCTGCCATCTTGCGCAGTAGAATGCATGTTTAAACTTGATTGATAGAGACATAAAGCTATGCCTTGACAGAGGAGGAAGATGAGGAGGAGGTCATAACAGCCTATGTATAACCGCCATCTTGTACAGTAGCATCTAAGCTTGCTTTCTTCAAAAGCACGTGGCTTTAAAGAGCCACCACGTGCCTAAGGTGGCATACATGAGGATTTAGCCCCCGTCGTGATGGCAGCACGATGCTCTCTTGTTTAAGCTTATGGCATGGCTAAGCCCCCTTACGATCAATTTAAATTCCGTGCTCTCAAGTTAACTTCCGTAGTTGTAGTTAAAGATGACAACTGACAGCTGTCAAAAAGCACGTGGAATTTTTCAAATTGCCCGCCACTACATGCCTAAGGTTGGAGGTATGTGCATTTACCGCCTGCCAGCACTGACGTTTTGTCGTTTAAAGAAGGTCGCTGGCAGCTGTCAGAAAAGCACGTGGAATTTCAAATTGCCCTCCACCACGTGCCTAAGGTAGAGGCCGTAACGTTTAGTGCCGTCAAGGTGGCAGCACGGTACTCTGTTGATTGAAGATGGCTGTTGTCAGCTTGTCAGATGTCAAAAAGCACGTGGCTTTGTTTACAAACAAGAGCAAGTGGAATTTCAAATTGCTCGCCACCACGTGCCTAAGGTAGTAGCTGAAGATGGCAGCACGATGCTCAGTTGATTAAAGATGGCTGCGGTCAGCTTGTTAGCTGTCAAAAAGCATGTGGCTTTGTTTACATACAAGAGTACGCGAAATTTCAAATTGCCCGCCACCACATGTCAAAGGTAGTAGCCGTAAGGTTTAGTATTATAAAGATGGCAGCACGGTGCTCTGCTGATTACAGATGGCTGCTGTCAGCTTGTCATCTGTCAAGAAGCATGTAGCTTTGTTTACAAACAAGATCACGTGGAATTTTAAGTTACCCGCCACCACATGCCAAAGGTAGTAGACGTGAGGTTTAGTGCTGTAAAGAAGGCAGCACGATGCTCTGAGCCTATGTATTGCAGCCATATTGCGCAAGCGCCCATAGCCGTCATCAGTCTCCATAAGAAGCCGTGTATAGCCGCTATCTTGCTCAATCGCCCCTAGCGAGTGTCATAAGAGCCTATGTATAGCAGCCATCTTGCGCAAGCACCCCTAGGTCGTCTCATAAGGAGCTGTGTATAGCCCCATCTTGTAGAATTAGATAGCCCCCATCTTGCGCACGCGTCCCTAGGGAGTCCCATAAGAGCCTATGTATAGCAGCCATCTTGTGCAATTAGATAGCCGCCATCGTGCGCAAGCGCCCTTACGCTGTCTCATAAGAGCAGCCGCCATCTTGTGCAATTAGCGTCGAGAAAGGCATCCAGCCGTAAAACTGAGGTTAGGCTCCTCCGTGCGGTTAGGTGTGCTCTCTTGTGCTAATCTCCATTGGCCTACTACTCAAAATAACGTCTCGAGAACACCCATTGTCCTACTACTCAATATGGCGTCGGGAGGGGCATCTGGCTGTAAAACTGAGATTGGGCCCCTCCAGGAGGTTAGGCTTGCAGTCTCGCGCGAAAAAGTAAGTTCAAGCCTCTCCGAAATGGCGGATGTGATGTTAAGCTCGCTCTCTTAGGCGTCAGGAAGGGCATCTCGTCGTAAAACTGAGGTTATGCCCTTCCATGTTAGGCCTGTTCTCTTACGCGTCAAAAGTAAGGTTAAGCCCCTCGAAGATGGTGGATGTGAGGTTAAGCATGCAGTCTTAGCCAGCGCAGTCAATGCGGAGGAGGCCTCTCCCGAGAGCGTGTGGTGGCGGCGGCGGCCGAAGCGCAGTCTATGTGGTGGAGGCCTCCCGAGAGCGTGTAGCGGCGGTGGCTGCAGAACCATCCACTTATACTACTTTTATGTTTTATTCAATTTTACCGTACCATCTATGATATTTCAGAGTCAGAAGAAAACTAAATGTGAAGGCCTAAAATATTGAAAACGCATAACATTGATCAAGAATAACAATACATTGACCATTGTTTTTCGAGATGTTCTTTGTCTCTAATGCTGCCGCTCAACCGGGGGCGACCGTACCTTATGTGCTGAGGTGCTGCAGTGCATTGCATATTTGAAAATAAATTACTTTAATAAGGTTATCTAGTACAATCAAATACAGTGCACTGAAAACGGCATCAGTCATAGAACAGGAAACCATTCAACTCCCCCTACAATCAGGTAAGTTGTCGTGCGTCCCACTCCGGAGGCTGTGCGTATACAGCTCAGCGAAAATTCGTTAATATTTTTGCCAGAAAGCAGGCACTCTGCCTATTGCTCATGCGTGCCCAACTCTTCCGATATGATGTGGAAAGAACAGCCAAGGCATCACTTGCTAGCGATTCTTCGTTCGACCACATAGAGACAGCACTGATCCGTGATCATACTTGCATTTCGACCGAAATGAGAGCGTGGCAGGTGGTACGGTACCCTCTGGATTCAGTGGTAGTGTTAAGAGGGAATTGCTCCAAAGAAACGGTAAAACAAAATACTGTAGAGGGAGGCATCAGCTGTTCCCGCCAGGTCTTTTAATACCCCCAACTTGCCTATTCCATAGTCACATTTGTAAATCGATGAGCGATAAAAATTGTACTGTTTACGTTGTCAGAATAAGGACACGATGTTTTGATTTTCTTTAATTACAAAGTGCCTAGTTCATAAATGTCACTATAGCAACATAACGTGTATTTTGCATTAGGTACTGCGTTGCTGGTTTTATTTCAATGCTTTTGGTAACATTGAGAGGTTCTGTTTTTGCGCGCTCACACGAAGTGTTTCTGAATTCGTGAATGTTTTGTCATTGCAGGTGTTATTGTGTGCTTTATTAGTTTTGTGTGAGCAATGTGTATATGTGTTGAGGTTATTTGAGTGTTAGTTCAAAATGGAAAACTCAGTGGAGAGCCTCTTGAAAAGAGGATTTTCAACCAGAACTCTGGAAGAAAAAATTAAGGTAAAGAAGTTAGGTAGACTTACCCAGATTTAGATATTGCTCAGAAAGGCATCTCTAATAATACTCCATACACTAGAAAATTTAATAGAAAAGTGTATAAAAACGATTGGGTGTGCGGATGCGAGTTTAGAAATGCCTTTTTCTGTTTTCCGTGTTTGTGTTTTGGCAATAGTGACTCTTGGGGAACAGTGGGTATTAAAGATCTTGGACATCTAAACGCTTTAATTAAGAAGCATAATGTCAGTGAGAAACACATTAATAATTCTTTAAACTTAAGTGCTTTAGGAAGGGTTAATATTGCAACATGTTTAAGCTATGCTTATCACGAAGAAAAATAAAAGCACAATCAGCAAGTGGAAAAGAACAGG